>NC_081411.1:290782572-290872572 GCF_030272615.1 Cryptomeria japonica | reverse complement strand
AAGCATATGTTTGTTAGAGCTGCATCAATCAAGTATGGTATCCCCATTACCTTTGTGAGGGCATGGCTGATGGGAATTACAAGCATGACTGTGAGGGGTCCATGCACCATTTTATCAAAAGAGGAGGAGGCTAAAGTTGTCCAATGGTGCAAGGACATGGCTGAAATTGGCCATGGTCTACAAATCAGTCAACTACAATCAATCATTGCCCAAATTAGTGGGAATAGACCCAATCCATTTAGAAATGGGATGTCGGGTAGGTCATGGTGGGTAGTTTTTAGATGAAGGCACCTAAATTTGACAATGAGAACAACAAAAGGAGTGGATTTTGATAGAGCAAATATGCTTTGACCTTGCATTGTTGCCTCTTTCTATGACAACTTGGAGAAGATGTACAACTTGAATCACTATGGATCTAGTCAAATTTGGAACTATGATGAGACTGGTGTGCAAGCTGGGAGGAATTGTGGAATGAGAGTGATAGCCAATTGGGGCAGAGGTCCGCATTGTACCTTATTTCAAAAACTAGAGAGTGGATTACTGTTTTGGCATGTTTTAGTGCATGTGGGTTTAGTATTCTTGGTTTTTACTTGTTCAAATCCAAGAGGCATATCTGAAAATACATTGCAAGCTATGAGCTAGGAGCATGCATGGTAGTCCAAGAACATGCATGGATGATAAAGGGGTTATTCCTTAATTGGTTGGAACATTTTTCACATTCATTCCCTGGTGGGGTTTCACCCTCTAATAGGGCCTTTCTGATCTTTCATGGTCATGGCAGACATGTGGCATTCAATACAATTGAGGAAACAAGGCTAATAGGTATAGACTTGGTAACCCTACCTACTCATATGAGCCACAAACTACAACCACTTGATGTCTCTGTATTTTCTCCATTCAATAATTATTTCAAACAACAGAGGACTATATGGGTGTCAAAGAACCCACAAATTGAAATCGAAAGGGAAGAATTAGCAACTCTTGTGAGAAAGGCCTTTACCCAAGCATTAACACCATCTAATATAATGAGTGGCTTCCGTAGGAATGGAATTCGGCCACTTAATTGGACTGCATTTCAGAATGATATGAGGCCAAGTGAGGCATTTGATGTTGAAGGAGATATACAACAAACTGGTGGAACAAAACATGTTGCCACTACAATGGAAGAAGAACCAGAGTACATTGCAGTGGAGGCTTGCTTGTGGTTGTATGGTTATAGTGAGCAACAAATTGATGAATTTGTTGAACAATATAGTGGAACACAAGCAACAATTGATGGTATAAGTTTTCCACCACAAACGAGTGAACCAAGTCTGCCCCCACAAACTAGTCAGCCAAACGAGGATGTGGAAACATCAACAAGCATGTCTTTTCCAACACAAGTTGTCATACCAGAGTGGACTTGAGAAGAAGCCAACTTTGATGATGTAACCCTTTCCATGCCAACTCTGCTTGAATTTGATCCAAAAAATGTGAGCCATTACTTCACCAATGCAACCAAATGGGAGCAACAACATGGTGTTGATTGTGAAGAAGAAATTTACATAAGTGAAAAACTTGACTTTGTGTCATGCACCCAAGAGGATGGGCAGCAAGTGCAGAGGCAAATCGCCAAATTCTTGAGACTTCCAGTGTAGAGAATGAATCATTATGCATGGAGAGGTAGGAGAGGGGTGCTATGTCTCAGTAGGCAGACATAGATTTTGACATCTGATGAGTACATTCAAAAAGAACAAGACAAAGAGGCAGAAAGGAAAAGAGATGAGGAATTGGCAGAACAAAAAAAAGAAAAAGAACAAATGAAGAAAAGGAAGACAGAACGTGAAGTAGATGCGATAGAAAGTGAGGCTATTAGGGTGGCAAAAGTAGCAAGAAAATTGCAGGAATCCCAAAATAGGTTCATTCAAAGACAAGAAAAGGAAAAGAAAGATGAGGAAGTGAAGCTTGAGAAGGTGAGGAAGGTAGGTGAAAAGAAAGATAAACAAGCAAATAAAAGGAAAAATGTGGCCACAACCGCAAATCCTCTACCCCCCCAACACCCAATTTTGATTGATATGACAAACCTCTTATCCCCAACCTTAGAAGCTATTAGTAATATGCAAGTTGGGACTGCACTTGGATGCTCAAACATCATGCAAAACTAGGAGTTGCTTGCTCATATAGCAAGTTGCTTACAAGCCCCTCCAAACCAATAAAAACACCTATGTTGGGCCATATCCTACTAGGCTTGGATATGTGACACCTCCTCCATTTAATACCTATATGGATAATTGATCTAGTCTATGCTCAATTATATTTTTTGAGCACTCCAAAGAGCAGATTTTGAGTTTAGATATAACTGTGATATGATTATAAAATGGCATACTACCATAATTTGTAGTGTTTTCAGAACTCCATTGTTGTTTGTCAGATATCTCATATGATTATACCAATGAATTGATGATGTTTTTATAAATCTCATATGGATTTTTTCTGTCTTCAACTAAGTGTGTTGCTTGCAATTACATACATACATGTGTATGTACGCACATATGTACATACATACATACACATAAATGTGTGTGTGTACATATCAGATATATACATATATACATTGATAGTGTTGTTATAAAAATTCAATCGTAAAGCATATATTTTTTTTGTCTAATGTTAACTAACTGTGTTGTTTTGTTATTTTTCTAGAAATCTCATATGATTGTGCCAATGAATTGATATTGTTGTTATAAATCTCATTTGATTTTTTTCTAATGTAAACTAATTGTCTTGCTTGTAGTCATATGATTTTTATCTAATGATTATACCAATAAATCTCATATAATTTTCTGGTAATGTCAACTAAGTGCATTGCTTGCTATCAAAAGAGGCCACATAAGTGTTGAAATTAACAATATATGACATAAAAAGAACATAAGAATATAAGAAGAACAACAAAACAAGATATGCGTAAAATTGTTGAAATTGCTCACTATCAAAAAGGCCATATCAGTGGCATCTGATTATTCAGATGCCATTGATATGCCCTCTTTTGATAGTGATAAATTTCAACACTTATAAGTGGTGAAATTGCATTTATTATATATAAAAAATCCACAAAGACAAGATTGAAACATAAAAAATAAAAGAAGACAACAATTCACAAATTGCAATGTCTACTAGGTCTACTAGGTCATTGCATCGAAATGATAAAAGGAAATGTCCTATTTGCAAAAGGCAATAGACAAAGAGTTATTTTCTAGTGCCTTGCAAGATTTTTTATTAGCAGCCAAGTTTTGGTTGTTGGCAGTATCTAACAAAATGTATTGTAAGACACTATTAAGTAATTCTTTGTCTGCTTTATTATAAAAATGGGACATTTCCTTTTGGTCTTCTTTGTTATATATCTATGTGTGTGTGTGTGTGTGCGTGTGTGTGTGTGTGAAGATAACAAGAACAAAATAATATATGCATGTAAGTGTTGAAATTGCAAGCGTTATAAATATACAATCCAAAAAGAGAAGAGAAGATTCAAACATAAACATATCACAAATTGTAGTGTTTACTAGGTCATTGCCAAAGTAAATTCATAAACACTTTACCTGAGAGGAAGGCTTGTTGTCTTCTATACAACTCCTTATCGCATCTCTAGATGCCTACCAAAATAATCACAACAAAATGCAATACAAATTAAAGTGTGTTAAGAAACACATTTAAGAAAAAATGCATAATCATTTGAGATATCTACACAAATTAATAAGAAATGTAAGCATATAAGGCATAATCTCCCACAGAATTACAATGTGTTAATTAACAAATTTATATTGATATAATGATCTTCGACAAGTATAGCTCTTCCCTCGATGCTCAGACATGCCTATAAAAAAATTGTAAAAATCAGGGGTAGTAACGTTCTCACAATAAATCATCCATACATTATTGCATGCACAACAACTATTTGATTGTCTTCAACATTTCACAACATGCATACAATCCTTACACACATTGATACATATTCAAATGCATAAGTACATACATATACATATCCATCTACATACATATACATATCCATCTACATACATATGCACATATACATATAATTGCACATATGCACATATACATACATATGCATATGCATATATATAACATACATACAAAATGCATATAAATAGTTACATAAGGAATGCGCAAAGAGAATTTGTAGAGCTCAGGAATATGCAGTGAATTGGATTGTAATGAAAGTGACATGAGAAATTATGTCTTATAAAATAATTCGAATGCAGAATATGAATGCATTTATTTGTGGTATTTTATTTTCAAATTTGAATTGTTGTGAAAAACAATGGGTCATCTCATATTTAATATGCAGTCCTTCAATGCAAGCAAGGTCTATTTTCTATGTTTCCTTCAAAGAAATGAGGTATATATATGTATATATATATACATATAAAATCTATACATGTATATAAACATATATATGTATATGTATATGTATATGTATATGTATATGTATATGTATATGTATATGTATATGTATATGTATATGTATATGTATGTGCATATGTATATGTGTGTGTGTATATATGTATAAGTCAAGTTCACACTATATATACATATGTATCTATATATGTGTGTGTGTGTGTATGTGTGTGTGTATGTACCAATACATATGGACACTATACATTTCATATAATTGTAGGTTGTTTGTAAGTTGAATGAAGCAAATAAAGTGGACTCAAGTTCACACTATAATATAGGGTCATTATAAATAGAGAAAAATCATTGAAATGAAACCCTCCATGCAATTCAGATAACTGATGAAAAAAAAAAAAGTTTTTGCAGGTACCAATGAGTACAAATCCATCATTGAAATGCTTTAAAAAATAATAGTATCATGTGTGTGTGTGTGTGTGTGTGTGTGTGTGAAGAGGGGAAAACAAGCAAAGAAAGATTCAGTGGTTAGTATTCAAACAAAGCATTCAAAACATAAAATAAACCATTTATCCCTTGCTTATTCTACCTTCTCCTTCAGATTGAGCTATGGATGAAGTGAAGATGCACCCTTCTCTCCACTTGATTTGATGAGCTCCTTCATTTAGTGTGGTTGGCTCTCCAAAATGTGCACAATATGATGGATAAGAGGATGAGATGGATGGATAAATGGCTAAGTGGTGGATGGGTATGGGTTTGGCTATAATTTGGATACTTTGGCTAATTGCTTGGATTCAAATGGGCAATATAAAGTTATGATATTTGGAGATGGAAAATGAATGAGTGGAGTCTCTAATTTATAGAAGGGGGGAGAAAATGGAGGGCTAGGATTGATCCAAGATGGATGGTCAATATTGCATGTGAGCCCGCACATGGATCAAGACAAGTTGACAAGACAAGTGTGGAGTAAAAGAGGTATTCCATAAAGGCATTTCTTGTCTCTGCACTCCTCGAGGTTCATTGGGAAGGCTTCCCAATGTACTTAGGGAAGAGAAAATGAATAAAAATGTTCCTTGGATGATGAGAGTAAGGAATTAAAAAATCCTTAAAAGGATGAGCATGGGATTTGGAGGAATAAAAATGAATTAAAGATTCCTTGGAGGAAGAGATGCCTAGAGGAATGTGAGATTTTTGAAAATCTCACATTCACCTAGGAAAAGAGAATTTAAGGAAAGTAGTTGGATGGGAGATGCATGGAGAGATGTGAGGAGGTAATTTATGGAATGTGGTTGGGTGAGGAGACAAGGAGTTGACTTTGTGGCTAATCATGAGGATAAGCCACTAGCAACCCATTAGGAGAGGGATTAGAAGAATGAATAGGTGGGATTAGGGCAAGTGGGATTTGTAGGTGGATTTGACTAGGAGAGAGAATGAGTGGAGGGATTTAAAACTTAGAAGAATAATGGTAAGTAGGATTAGGAGGGTTTCTAGAAGAATTAATTAGGCTAATGATGTGTTAGGAAAAGGTGATTTGTAGGAATCACCTAGATTAATTAATCAATTGAGATTAATTAATTAAAGGGAAGATTTAAGAAGAGTTAATTTTGGATACCTTAGAAGAATTGAGGAGAATTGATTTATTAAATAAATCAATTATTGGACCATAGTGACAATATTAATTAAATTTAATTTAATTAATACTAAGGAGAATCATAATTAAATTAATTAATTATGTGAGAATTAAAATAATTAATTTAAGTGTGTCTATATTTTGCCCCTCTTTTACGCAGCGCCAAAATTTGACGATGGGTAAAAGATAAAAAAAGGATGCCTTGGTGCAGAGCGCAAGTGGTATATGGCCCCTCGAGAATTTTTTCGGATATTTTTGAAAAATTAGTGAAAAATACTCAAAAAGAAAAAGGAAGGAGGAGAAATAACGAGTGAACTAGGAAAAAAGAGAGATATGATTGAGGAAAATATGGGAGGAGATAGAAGAAGGGAGAAGACGAAGGGAGTGGGCCCACAAGGGGGCCCATATAAGCCACATGAGGCCCATTGAAGGGTCATTGTCACACATTAGCATTAGAGAATTTCAGAGCTTAGAAGAAGAGAAGAAGAGATGGATCACGTTCCCACACATGAGTACCGTGTTGAGAGGGTTCGTCGCTATTAGAGACTCATCCGCTATGGACCACTAGTACGTAACGCTAATCTCCTCTATGATTTGATAGATTTAGGGTAGATTTAGGGCTAGAAATAGACTTAGAAATCTAACGGGTCGGACATGATTATTGTCATTTCAGTGTGTGTGCCCTAGGGTAGTGCTAGCGCTAGCATATAGCACGAGCGCTCATGGGTCATTAGGGATAATGGGGGGTTTCGAGGCAAGAAAACGTGCCTGGTGCGAGTTCCTGCGCTAGGTTACGATAGGGTTAGGTTGAGGGGAGAGAAAGGATGCACAACGTGAGCACCTGTGTTGTTTAAGGTCAAGGCCCAAGGGCCAGGGGTGCTTCAGTGCACCTAAGTGTGGCATAGTGCAAGCACCACTAGTTTCGCGCGAGTGCTAGGATAAGAGGACAATAACAAGTTTGGTAGGTGTGGATATGAAAAATGGCTTAGGAGGAATCATGAATGTCTTAGGAATAGGATAGGGTACAAAATGTTATGAGATGATGAAGTGTTTTCTTTGATGTAGGCGGACTTGGGGCCACTGGCATTGAGGGAGCACTAGCCAGCAACCATGAGACTCTATAGGCAGTTGAGGGCGAATGAGTTAGAGATTCTAGATACGATGGGATTGCATTTCGTCGGTCGATGGCCGAGGTTTCGAGCACATAATGCCATGATGACAGCACTAGTAGAGAGATGGGACAACATGACCTATACCTTTTATATACCTACCGGAGAGGTGACAGTGACTTTGTTAGATGTATGGAGGATCTTGAAGATCCCCATTCGCAGTGTCATACCTGAGTACCGGTTAGATGCAACATACATCTATCTTTGGGAGATCTGTGAGTATGATGCACTACCTATGTTGGATAGGAGTAGGATGCACCTCGGTAGGGTGATGGATATCCCACACATCCATCGCCTAGTACTTGTGATATGTGGGTTTTTGAGCAGATGGATGATGCCTGATCTACGAGGGCATGGATTTCCTATAGGATGGAGCCACTATGTATACTATATGGTTTAAGATTGTGTAGAGTATTCTTGGGGGGCCGCAATATTGGCTCGGCTTTACCATGACATGCATCTTGTAGTGTAGTGGGACTATGCCAATTTGTTTACAGGGGTCACCCTTCTACACATATGGGATTAGGAGAATATTACGATAATGCAGCCACTGGTTGTACAGGATAGGTGAGCCTGATTCTGTTATACTGACAAGTACAGGGGTTTGTTGCATTATACACAGATAGGAGCTATTTGGTTCTAGTGCCGCATTTCTTATGATCTCATGGAGTTCACATGGCAGCCATTTTTGGATAGTGAGAGATGGAGAGGGGATTGGCAACTGCACTGGGCTGGCATGGAGATGTGGCTATTTGGTCGATCAATGTATGTTATGGAGTATTATTCTCCTTACAGGTGTTACTGTGTCATTTATCCCTCATGGCAAGAGCGAGTCATCCTATAAAAACTTCTATTCAGAGTCCTTATCTTTCTTGAGACACCTCAGTTCAAGTCCCTAGTACATCTGTCAATCCTCTTTCAATCACAAATGTCAAGTTTTAGTAATTGGTTGAACTTTGTGAACATGTTGAACCATCTTGAACTGGGTTCAATAGGTTCATTTAGGTTCCATAGGTTCCTAGGTGTTTAGGGAGGTTTTTCATACTAATATTTTCTTTAAGTGTCTTGCAGTGGCTTTTTAAAAGTTTCTTGTTCAGAAAAATGTTACTTTATTTCTCTCTAGGTTTTGAACTCATTGAACCAAGTTCAAGAGGTTCAAATGTGTTCAACATGTTCAATATAGCACAAATGGTCAGCAGCTTGGTATAATTAATTTTCTCGGCAAAGATTTTCCTTGAGCACGATGTACATCTTGAACTACTTGAATGCTAATGAAGTTTGTTTAGGATGTTCAGATGTGTACGAAGTTGGTGGGTCCTATGGGTTTAAATGATTTGATGGTGCTTTCATTGCCAAATATGAGGAAGGTGAACCATGTTCTAAGTGACGTCAATTCCTAGCTTTTCGAAGTAAGTAATTATTTTGGGAACTGGCGGTTACTTCAAAAATGTCACCATGCATTCAATGCATGCGTGCGATGTCCAATCCACAAATTTAACACACTCAAACTGAATATTGGAATTATTGCATTTAATGGTTCCGTATGATTGCCCTCACTAATAAGGTATGAAGGATTATTAGTGCTCTGCATTTGTTCCTCGCTGCTGCGGTTTTGTTTTTCCTGGATAGAAGTTTTGTTTGCTGCTAGTTGTCGTCTGGTTGTTCAACTGTGAAGTCAACACTGCACTTGTTCGGGAATGTATTTAGCCTCGCATGCACTGAACCCATAGTTAGTGATACCGACCTAAAAGGGGAAAATCTTGAGGTTTTAAAAGAGAGGGTGTTCAAGGGAATTGACAAATCTTTTGGTGTGGAGATTTTGAGTAGCGGCCTCATAGAAGTGGTAGCTTTTCCCCCAGCTATTCCTTACCCAGAATTGATTCAGGAATGTATCGCTAGATATGACCCAATGTCTGAGACCATTAGGAGAGACAATGGTGAAACCCTTCTTGCCATAAATCGTGAAGTAATTTCCTCCATCTTCAAGATGCCTGATTACCAATTCTCCAACTTTTCCCCTGCTCAGTCAATCACCGAGTTCAATGCAGATAGAACCGAACACTATAACAATGTAGAAAAATTTTGGTTGAAGGTTCCTCAAAGAGGTGGTTCCAGGTTACCCAAGAATCCTAATAAGAATCACATGTTGCTTCACATTCATGATGTTATGCTTTTGTTGCACCGGGCCAGAGGATCTATTGAAGCTTATAGCTTCGACGACTGGATTTATTGTTACGTGCAGCTGGTTTTGGAAGGGAAGCAGTATCTGGATTGGGCTGAATTGATTGCTGATTCAATGAGAGAACAACTAAGTATGGCTGAACAGTTCAAACTGAACTTCTTTATGTCTTCATATCTCTTGTATTGTTTGGTGTGTGTTAAGGAGTTGTTTGGAATACCGAAATAGCTCACTGAGGAGGATGTTTCTGTATATGAGTTCTATCCGATGCTACAAAAGGATAAGGCCTTACAAGATTTTAGAACGGTGCACAATGCTTTTCTGGGTGACTTGTGTCATGAATTGAAGAATATGAAAGCCAAAAGAATCTCCGAGGATGCACAGACATTGATAAAGAGGTTTGGTAGTTTTTATATCCAATTTCCACTCTTCTGTTACATAAGGATAGGCAGCTTTGAAGAGGAGCCCTTCAAGCTCCCTCACTTTTGTTTAGATTGCTTTGTTCTGGCAGAGATATGTAGACAACTGACCTCTGTAATCAAAAAGGCACAACCCAGGGATAAATGGGAGAGTCATTTTCCCATCTAGTTGGACGTCTTGTCCTGTAGTTCGATGTCCGATGCTTTGAGTATTGGAGCAGATCTCAGGAATTTCAATTTTTCCCTGTATCCTAAAAGGAAAGGTTTCGATAATAAGGGTTTTTCTCGAAGTTTGGGTCTAATGCCATACCTCCCAATGCCACAATTAGAGGATTTCTGGGAAGATTGTACTGATGAACTCAAGGTGTTCAAAAGGGGAAACATGAGGATGGTGTTAGAACAAGTCGTTTCATTGTAGGTAAAGTTGGACACTAAGGGGCTCAAAGAGGACTATCTAGAGCTATTCGAACCAGGATACTTAGGTCATGCAGAAATTGAAATGCCTCCAATTGATTGGGATGAGGAAGAGAAAGATGATATATAGTTAAGGACCAAAGGAGTTTTGGAAAGGACCGCAGCATGGGTTGCCAGGAAGAAAGCAGTGAAATTAGGCATTAACTCTAATTCAGCAAAGAGTAATGAGGTCCCTCTACATTCACCAAAGCATCTTTCTAACAATGCTTCTATGCTTGTTCGTGCAAGTAAGGATAACAAGCCACCCCAACTTAGACATAGGTCTAATTCAGCTTTGGATTTCCGTACTCCTCGACATACCCAGTCCTGATGTACCGCTCAAAGAAAGATGGATCAAGCAAAGGATACAGGGGTGAAAGATACGATTCTTGACGCCTAGATATTTGAAGTTGAAGACTTGCATAGCGATGTTGCTAATGCCTTGGATTCTTATACGGTGACTATGGCTATGATGCCACCTTCCAAAGAGATCGAAGGAACAACCAGCTCTAGTGTAACTCCTAAGTGGTTGACCACTTCGGTGAACAGAAAGCAGAATTTTCTTCCCGTGACTATTCCAATTCAGGAAATGGTCATTAAGTACATAGAGAAGAGTCCTAAGCCGAAAAGGTTCAAGATCGCTGTCCTCTTGGACAATGATGAAGGAAATGGAAAATGGGTCACTGAAATTGCCTCGTACAAACCCAAGGACAAAAACAAGGAGGCTAGCCCCGATGATTTCAAGATCATGAAGGTGAAACTGAGAAATATGAGAAGAGACTCAAACAATCATTTCTTCCAGGTATCTGCAAAGAAAATGCTCACCAGATCGGAGAAAGATGGGCAAGAAAAGAGAGAGCTAAAGCGACACATAAATGTTCTTGCCCAGTTCATCGACAGTATTGGTTGCTTTGGGGCTTTCCCAATATCTCATGCTACAGAGAACTTCGACCCAACCTCGCGAGAAAATAAAAAGTTGATGAGCCGAGTTCAACAGGCCAAGAGTATTGCAAAAGTCGTGGAGAAATGGATTGAGGGAATAATCAAGGATGGGAAGAAGTACATCACCGACTCCCGAAGGTTGTACAATGAGATACAGAGTCTTATCGCCGAATTTCAAAATCAGCTTGTGTCGTGGGAGAAGGAGGAACACAAGTGGTAGAATATCTTGCCTTTCTTCACTAAAATAGAAGAATATGGAGTTATCAGGTTTTTGATAGAACACTCAATCAAATTGGTAGTGGATGAATGTCAGCTCTTTGTGCTGAAGAAGACCATAATGTGGTGGGTGCTTACCTTCAAGTTTGTGATCTCTGACACTAAGACCTATTTTTACGAGCTCTAGTATCTCCAGTGCAGTATAGTTAATGATAACAAGGTGGTTAACCCTGACCATGATTGGCAATTGGGAATTTGCAGGTTGAACACACAGGATGCAATCGGGGCTTTCCGGATAAACATGGAGAAAATCAAGGCCAAGGGTAATTTCACTCCAAAAGATATAACAAGGGTGGCTAGGATTGATTCCATGACTTTCATTGGAAATGATCAGTTGCCAAAACATGCCGAAAAAGATGGTGAAGCACCAGTGGAATAAGGAGGCGGCGAAGGCAAAGCTCAACGTGATGAAAGTTCTGAACCAATCTATTATTCAAGAACTCACCACCGCCCATGATGCCCATGAAAGCAGAGAGGATGATGATGATGGAAAAGTGACATAATGCATTGATTCAGGTTCGTTTTCTTTTATTTTTGTAATTTCTCATGTTTATGCAAAAACTTCAGGACATCTGTCCCAAGATACATCATGTTGGTTTCGTAACTATTTAAGGGGACATTGAGTTTTCAGGGAGACCTCCCCTATTCTAAAACTATAAATTAAGGAAAGATAGATAGAATAGGGGTTAGATCTAGTAGCAAAATTTTAGTTAGCTTTTGTTTTCCCTCTGTTTTGTGAAGTTTCTATTTTGAAGAAGGAAGGATCGGACTTTTAAAACTGAAATGGAAAAGGATTTATAGATGTATTATCGTGCCTTTGTTGTAGGAGAATATATATATAAAGATCATACTATTTTTGGGAGAAGGAAAATCTGTGGATTTTGAATCTGTGTAGATACATATCTTTGCATACGCTTATCTAATCAAATAGCAGTAATGACCTTTCTATTGCAGAAAATTATTATTTTTCTAGTGCTCCTTCCTTTGGGTGTTTGTTCTTAGGAAAAGATTTGTTTTTGAGAACAGATTCGGTTTCTCTTATCTGTTCGTTTCTTATTGGAATTGTGGGAATGGTGTTCTGAACTTTGATTTAGTTACTTTCATCTCTTGCATTGTAAAGATTAGAAAGATATATTTTCTCGGAAAAATGTGTGAAATATTGGCCTCTCATTCAAGAATGAAGTAGGTAGCCTTACATGCTTTCAGGTTAAAAGCTACTACTAAAATAAAATTAATTAGATTATTCCTTGAATAACTAAAATAGGGAGTTGTACCTATAGAAAATTCAGAGGGAAGTGATTTATACAACACTTCCCCAACTGTTTAGCTGAGCACTTGTCTTTAAAAGAAGGTGACAGAGTTTAAAATTGATCATTTTAAGAAAGGACAAATCTGTTCACTAACAGATTTTTGGCGACTCTACTGGGGAGAGAATGAAAAAACAAGTAAAACTTTCAATAGACCAGAATGCTCTGAGTTTGAAAGAGTTGTATTCAAAAATAATAAACAATACTCGCAAGCCTGTCTTGCCTAAAATAGATCCCCAAGGTATAGGAATATTGTTGGGTTTAAAGGAGTTGTTGAGGACCTGAGAACCCTAGGGGTGGACAACACTGGATTCTCGTCCTTATACCAGATCACAGAGGAGGGAGGGAATAATTGATAATTGTTTTGAAGAATTGCAAGGATTGTCATTTGCCACAAACTTTACTCCCAAAAGAAATGCTAAAAGTAGGCCTTCCTCTCTTGTCTGAATTACACCTATACCTTCTTCTTCAAACCCTTGGCAAGCACTAACACTTACTGGAGTTCAAGCTCCTCCTCTAGTAACCATTTATCATGTGTTCATTATGGCCCAACCATGGGGTGTTGTTGTTGGACCTCTTGCTCTCGCAGCTCATAATCCACTTCCAAAAGGGGCAAGGGATGTCCTACCTAAATATAATGGAGATGGAAAAGTATCAGTTGAAGAGCACTTGAATTCTTTTAATATAGCCACTAGGATTCTGGTAGTCCAATATGAAGATGTGGCCATTAGGATTTTTGCTCAAACTCTTACTAAGGGGGTAGCAGATTGGTTCAATCATCTGTGAGCAGGATCCATAACTGACTGGCAAACAATGAAAACCACTTTTGAGAAAAGGTTCAAAAGTGCTGATGATGAACATTCATTACCAGCATAGCTCACACAAATGACAAAATAAATTCATGAGCCAATGAGGGACTATGTAGCCAGGTATAATAAGATTATCCATAAGATTCCTCAAGCCAAAAGGCCAACCATTGATAATCAACAATGTTTCTTCATAAATTCCATGCCTCCTGACATAGGTTTTTACCTTAGAAGAAGTAGGCCTGCTGATCTTGAGACTACACAAAATGAAGCTATAAAACTTGAATATGATCTAATAATTGTCAGGAAATGGAGGAAAGATGTACAAACCCCTCAGGGTCAACCTCAAGCATCTACCTCTTCCACTGACCTAGTTGTTCAACAACTTGTCAATGATATGATTGCTTTGAAGAGGTAGATACCAAAGCCTGGAAATCCCTATCCATAGCCTTATCAGGATATAAGCAGAAAAACTCCAAATCAGTATAACTATGGACGACCGTTGCAATTACCTGCAGCTCCACAAAGATTACAAATAGAGGCACCTCCCGACAAGGGTGTCATCTGTTCATTCCATCTTACCACAGATCATGATGGGGGTTCTTGTCCTGATATGATAAGACATGTTCAGATGCAAAACACAAAGGATGAATTAGGTGAGTTTACTGAAGCAGAAAAAATTCAAGAGGTACCTGGTGACTCTGGATCATTCTACCTTGAATATGAGTCGGATTCGGAAAGAGGTAGTAATATTTTGGTGACCCTTGAAGGTCTTGGATGTGCTATCCTAACAAAGAATCAATGAACTTCCCAGTCTTCTCCTTATGTGAATCCTCCTGGAGGTAATTTCAAAGGTAAAGATCTCCCAAAAAATAGCTTTTCATCTCATTCAAAGACCCCTAAGGTTAGGATTTTGCAAAGGAACCCTGAAGATGACAATAGCTCCTCCTCTTCCTCCTCCTTTGACATCATTGAGTTTTGTAAAGCTTCTACTGTTCAACTTCCCACTACTGAGTACCTGAAACTAAATCCAAAAGAACTAGATAAGCTAGTCAAATATGTTAAGGGAGACTCTTTTTCGAAGTCCTTGGTGCATGGATGTGTGGAGAATAATGATTTAATTGTTGTTGAAGAATATTCATCTATTCCACGCCCAATAGCTAACTTGGCTGATCCTTGTGCTTTTCATGATGCTAAAAATGGGCTTGAGGTTGAGGTTTTGAAACTTGAACCTTTTTACATATCCCTTCTCCTGAATGGTCAAAAGCTTAGCAATTGCATAATAGATTCAAGGGCATTAGACAACATAATGCCTTCACTTGTTGTTAAGTTTTTAGGTTTAACTTTCATGAAGACATTTGGGAGATGCTTTTCGATGGATGGGAACAGGTTCCTCTTATTGGATAGGTAAAAGATGTCTAGACAGTGCTAGCAGCATGCCTTCATAAAAGAGTAAAATTAATTATCCTGGTTGCTGACATTCCCACAAGTTATGGGATGCTCTTGAGTAGAACTTTTTGTAAGGACCTTGGAGGTGCAATCAAGATGGACTGGTCTAAAGCTATTATTCCTCTTGGAAAATAGAAAATCAAGCTTGAACCTAAGCCGAAAAATAAGTACACTATCTTTCCTTCGGATAATCCTAAAGCCCAGATTTTGTTTGAAGAATGCGAGTTTGGAAACTATCTCATCCTTGCACCTGGTGAAAGGGATCTGGAAGAAGCTGTTGATGAACTTGGCAGGTTGTGGGAGATGGAATTTGATGGAAGTTGTCCCAACTCCGGCTCTGGAGCAGGGGTAGTTTTGCTATCACCCACTAGTAATATTTTTCCGTTTTCTTTCAAGTTGGATTTTAAGAATACTAATAATACTGCAGAGTATGAGGCATTATTATTAGGATTAAATGAGGCCAAATGTAAAGGTATCAAATTGCTCAGAGTTAAAGGTGATGCAGAGTTGATTGTTAGACAGGTGAGAAATGTTTATACAGTTAAGAATGACAGATTGAGACATTATAGAAATAGGGTTTGGGATGAGTTAGAATTCTTTGATGCTTTCTTGATTGAAGCCATTCTGAGGGAACAAAACAGTAGGGCAGATTCGTTGGCCGTTTTAGCTTCACTTTTGTTACTGCACCCATGCTTTAAGGATAATTCATATAGGATTGAAATGATTTATAGGCCTAGTGTCCCTGATAATGTAAATCATTGGCAAGTATTTGAGGTGGATGCTCAGATCAAAGATTTTCTAGAATGTGTTCAGTCATTCTCCCAATCATATTTTGAAGGTTCTGAAAATAACTGCAAGGAGTTTAGTCCAGACTCGGATGTTGATCCCACAAATAGTTTTATCTAGCTCAAAGGCAACAAAATTTCGAAAGGGCTAGTGACTCTGGGGAGGTTTTTCACCAGAGATGATGTGTTCATAGGAAAGAAAGTCCCCAAGGATGATGGGAAAGAAAGTTGCGAGAAAATAAATCTAGGTGATGAGTCCAACCTAAAAGAGGTAACAATTGGCAAGTGTTGTTCTATGGAGGAAAAGCAAATACTTGGCACACTTCTGAAACAATACATTGATGTTTTCGCTTGGTCCTATGATGATCTGAAGGAGTTTAGAGATGGGCATTTTTAACATCAGATTCCGTTGAAGCCAGGTGTCTCTTCTTTCAAGCAAAAAATGAGGAATTTCAACCCCATAATAGCGGATGCAATTTTTAAAGAGGTTAATAAAATCCTTAAGGCTAGAATCATATATCCAATTCATCACTCTACCTGGGTAGCCAACATTGTGCCCATAAGGAAGAAGAATGGGGAGATTCGTATTTGTGTCAATTTCCATAATTTGAATCGGGCAAGTCTGAAGGACAATTACGCTTTACCCAATATGGACCACATTCTACAGACGGTATCCGGGTTAGAGATGATGTCGATGTTAGATGGTTTCTCTGGTTACAATCAAATTAGTGTTGTAGAGCATGAACAACACAAGACAGCATTCATCACTACGTGGGGAACATTCACATATAACCATATGCCTTTTGGTTAAATAAATGCTAGAGCCACCTTTCAAAGAGCTATGGATTCCTCTTTTAAGGATTTTTGAGATAGAATTATTGTTGTTTACCTGGATGACCTGATGGTATTTTCTAAAGAGAGGAAGAACCATCTCAAGGATCTGAGGGTAGTTCTACAACATTGTCGAGAGCACAGAATCTCCCTGAACCCAAAGAAATCAGTTTTCTGTGTCACAGAGGGCAAATTGCTAGGACATATTGTCTCAAAGGAAGGAGTCAAGATTGATCCTGAGAGTGTTAATGCAATTCAATGTCTCAGTTTACCTTCAAACCAAACTGGGGTAAGGTCATTCTTTGGTCAAGTGAATTTCTTAAGGAGATTCATTCCGGAATTTGCAGAAACTACAAAACACATCATCAGCTTGTTGAGTGAACAACATCCTTTCAAATGGACTGAAGAGGCCAAAGAATCTTTTGAAAGAATCAAGGGTTCAGTTGCCTACTCTCATTAACCCAGATTTCACAAAAGACTTCATTTTGTATTGCTATGCATCAGAGCATACGCTGTCTAGAATACTGTTATAGTTGGATGAATCTGGGGTTGAAGCACCTATAGCATTCATGAGTATTCCGCTCAAGAAGCACGAGCTTAAGTACTCACTCTCAGAGAAACATGCCTTTGCTGTAGTCAAGGCTATGAAATAGTTTTGGTATTATATTCTGCACTTTCACTCTTTGGTTTTTGTTCTAGATTCCACGGTGAAAAGCATTTTAACTCAGCAAGAGGTTGGAGTAAATAAAAGAGCAACTTGGGTAACAAAAAATCAAGAATATGATTTAGATATTTTCCCTATGAAGATAGTCAAAGGACAAGGCTTATGCAGGTTAATAGCAGAAAATGAGATGGAAACAGAACCAGGATTACCATTAACTCTTTTTGTTGGATTGCAGGATTCCTGGTTTTCTAATGTGGCCTACTATTTGACTTATGGCAGCTGCCCAAGTCATTTGTCAGCAAAAGAGAAAAGGAATCTTAAATTAAAGGCTGCTAAGTATGTAATTTGGTGGGATGTTTTGTAAAAGAAATGTTTGGATGGAACATACTTAAGGTGTGTAGATAAACTTCAACAGCAAAAACTTCTAGAGATTTACCATGGCAAAGCTTGTGGGGGGCACTTCTCATCATCCATCACTGCTTTCAAAATTTTGAGGAAATGTTTTTATTGGCCAGGCATGTTTAAAGATGCATATATTTATGTTAAGGAGTATGAGAAATGCCAACTCTTTTCTGGGAAGCCACATTTAGTGGCCCTGCCTTTAAGGCCTGTAGTAGTAGATGAACCTTTCAAACAGTGGGGCATTGATTTCATAGGGCTGATTAACCCTCATTCCAGTGCTGGTCATATGTACATTTTGATAGCAACTGACTACTTTACCAAGTGGGTGGAAGCCATTCCCACTAAAAAGGAAAACTCAGAGGTTGTGTGTAGTTTTCTCAAAGATTACATCCTAGTTCGTTTCGGGGTTCCCCAAAAGATTGTTGTAGATAACGCATCATATTTCTCTTATGAGGAGTTAACTATGTTTTTCTATGAGCATCAGATTACTCTCTCATATTCCTCTGATTATTTTCCACAGGGTAATGGACTAGCGGAATCCAGCAACAAGAACCTGATAGCCATCATGAAAAAGTTGGTTGACAAAAATGCTTGAAATTGGCATAAGAAGGTATATGAAGCTTTGTGGGAAGATAGAACCACACCCAAGAGGGCCATTGGAATGGCACCTTTTGAGCTTGTGTATGGGATCGACGCAAAACTTTCTTTACCTCTAGATTTATCAGCAGCCAAGCTGCAAATAGTAGTGGAAGATTCTTTCTTTCAGAATGCTTTAGAGAAAAGAGCTATGTACTTGATGAAGTTGGAGGAAGATAGGAAGTTTCTAGTGGACAGAATCATGGTGCATCAGAGTAGGGTGAAGAGGTTTTTTGACATGAGAGCTCGGTCAAGAGGTTTCCTAATAGGAGATGAAGTGTTGTTATGGGATAAAAGGAAAGAGCCAAAGGGTGCTCATGGCAAGTTTGATTCATTATGGAAAGGCCCTTTCAAGATCTGCGAAGCAGTGGGATAAAATGCTTTCAGACTCAGCTACGCTGATGGAATGGTTATACCCTATACCTACAACAGGCAAGATCTCAAACTCCACAAATTGTAAGTCTTGTGGTCGAGAGTTTTTGTATATAGTAGCTTAGGTGTTTGTTAGTTGTGAGTCTCCTTCTCCTTTCCCCTTTTTGTTTTTGGTCATGTGAAACCAGAGTTTAGGAGTTCTTTACATTTTCCTTCGTAAAATACAATCCCCAGTCAGAGCCAATGTTACTGCATCATTTATCCCTCATGGCAAGAGCGAGTCATCCTATAAAAACTTCTATTCAAAGTCCTTATCTTTCTTGAGACACCTCAGTTCAAGTCCCTAGTACATCTGTAAATCCTCTTTCAATCACAAATGTTGAGTTTTAGTAATTGATTGAACTCTATGAACACGTTGAACCATCTTGAACCGGGTTCAACAGGTTCATTTAGGTTCCATAGGTTCCTAGGTGTTCAAGGAGGTTTTTCATAGTAATATTTTCTTTAAGTGTCCTGCAGCGGCTTTTTAAAAGTTTCTTGTTCAAAAAAATGTTAATTTATTTCTCTCTGAGTTTTGAACTCATTGAACCAAGTTCAAGAGGTTCAAACATGTTCAACATGTTCAATATAGCACAAATGGTCAGCAGCTTGGTATAATTAATTTTCTCGACAAAGATTTTCCTTGAGTGCGACATACATCTCGAACTACTTGAACGCTGATGAAGTCTGTTTAGGATATTCAGATGTGTACGAAGTTGGTGGCTCCCGCGGGTTTAAATGATTTGATGGTGCATTCATTGCCAAATATGAGGAAGGTGAGCCATGTTTTAAGTGACGTCAATTCCTAGCTTTTCGAAGTAAGTAATCATTACGGAAACTGGTTGTTACTTCAAAAATGCTGCCATGCATTCAATGCATGCGTGCGATGTCCAATCCATAAATTTAACACACTCAGACTAAAAATTGGAATTATTGCATTTAATGGTTCCATATCATTGCCCTCACTGATAAGGTATGAAGGATTATTAGTGCTTTGCATTTGTTCCTCGCTGCTGCGGTTTTGTTTTTCTTGGATAGAATTTTTCTTTGCTACTAGTCATCGTCTGGTTGTTCAACTATGAAGTCAACACTGCACTTGTTCAGGAATGTATTTAGCCTTGCATGTACTGAACCCATAGTTAGTGATACCGACCTAAAAGATGAAAAACTTGAGGTTTTGAAAGAGAGGGTGTTTAAGGGAATTGACAAATCTTTTGGTGTGGAGATTTTGAGTAGCGGCCTCATAGAAATGACAGCTTTTCCCCCAGCCATTCCTTGCCCAGAATTGATTTGGGAATGTATCGCTAGATACAACCCAGTGTCTGAGACCATTAGGAGAGACAATGGTGAAACCCTTCTTGCCATAAATCATGAACTAATTTCCTCCGTCTTCAAGATACCTGATTACAAGTTCTCCAACTTTTCCCCTGCTCAGTCAATCACTGAGTTCAACGCGGACAGAATCGGACACTGTAACAATGTAGCAAAATTCTGGTTGAAGGTTCCTCAAAGAGGTGGTTCCAAGTTACCCAAGAAACCTAATAAGAATCACATGTTGCCTCACATTCATGATGTTATACTTTTGTTGCACCGGGCCAGAGGATCTGCTGAAGCTTATAGCTTCGACGACTGGATTTATTGTTACGTGCAGTTAGTTTTGGAAGGGAAGTAGTATTTGGATTGGGCTGAATTGATTGCTGATTCAATGAGAGAACAACTGAGTATGGTTGAACAGTTCAAACAGAACTTCTTTATGCCTTCATAGCTCTTGTATTGTTTAGCGTTTGTTAAGGAGTTGGTTGGAATACCAAAATAGCTCACTGAGGAGGATGTTTCTGTATATGAGTTCTATCCCATGCTGCAAAAGGATAAGGCCTTACAGGCTTTCAGAAGGGTGCACAATGCTTTTTTGGGTGACTTGTGTCATTAATTGAAGAATATGAAAGACAAAAGAATCTCCAAGGATGTGCAGACATTGATAAAGAGGTTTGGTAGTTTTTATATCTAGTTTCCACACTTTTGTTACATAAGGATAGGTGGCTTTGAAGAAGGGCCCTTCAAGCTCCCTCACTTTTGTTCAGATTGCTTTGTTCTGGCGGAGCTATGTAGATAGCTGACCTCTGTAATAAAAAGGCACAACCCTAGGATAAATGGGAGAGTCATTTTCCCATCCAATTGGGCGTGTTGTCCTGTAGTTTGATGTTCGACGCTTTGAGTATTGGGGTAGATCTCAAGAATTTCAATTTTTCCCTGTATCGTGAAAGGAAAGGTTTCAATAATAAGGGTTTTTCCCGAAGTCTTGGTCTAATGCCACAATTATCGGATATCTGGGAAGATTGTACTGATGAACTCGAGGTGTTCAAAAGGGGAAGCATGAGGATGGTGTTACAACAAGTCATTTCATTTCAGGTAAAGTTGGACACTAAGGGGCTCGAAGAGGACTATCTAGAGCTATTCGAACCAGGATACTTAGCTCGTACAGAAATTGAAATGCCTCCAATTGACTGGGATGAGGAAGAGAAAGATGATATAGAGTTAAGGACAAAAGGAGTTTTAGAAAGGACCGCAACATGGGTTGCCAAGAAGAAAGCAGCGAAATTAGGTGTTAAGTCTAATTCAACGAAGAGTAATGAGGTCCCTCTACATTCATCAAAGCATCTTTTTGACAATGCTTCTATGCCTGTTCGTGCAGGTAAGGATAACAAGCCACCCCATCTTAGACATAGGTCTAATTCAACTTTGGATTTCTATACTCCTCGGCATACCCGGTCCTGAAGTGTCACTCAAAGAAAGATGGATCAAGCAAAGGAAACAGGGGTGAAAGATACTATTTTTGATGCCCAGATATTTGAAGTTGAAGACTTGGATAGCGATGTTGCTAATGCCCTAGATTCTCATATGGTGACTATGGCTATGACGCCACCTTCCAAAGTGATCGACGGAACAACCAGCTCCAGTGCAACTCCTAAGTGGTTGACCACTTCAGTGAACAGAAAGCGGAATTTTCTTCCCGTGACTATTCCAATTCAAGAAATGGTCGTTAAGTACACAAAGAAGAGTCCTAAGCCGAAAAGGTTCAAGACCGTCGCTCACCTGGACAATGATGAAGGAACTAGAAAATGGGTCACTGAAATCGCCTCGTGCAAACCCAAGGACGAAAACAAGGAGGCTAGCCCCGATGATTTCGAGATCACGAAGGTGGAACTGGGAAATATGAGTAGAGACTCAGACAATCATTTCTTCCAGGTATTAGCAAAGAAAATGCTCACCAGATCGGAGAAAGATGGGTGAGAAAAGAGAGAGCTAAAGAAACACATAAATGTTCTTGCCTAGTTCATAGACAATATTGGTTGCTTTGGTGCTTTCCCAATATCTCATGCTGCAGAGAACTTTGACCCAACCTCGCGAGAAAATTAAAAGTTTATAAGTCAAGTTTAGCGGGCCAAGAGTATTGCAGAAGTCATGGAGAAATGGATTGAGAGAATAATCAAGGATGGGGAGAAGTACATCACCGACTCCCGGAGGTTATGTGATGAGATACAGAGTCTTATCGCCGAAGTTCAAAATCAGCTTGTGCCATGGGAGAAGGAGGAACACAAGTGGTAGAATATCTTGCCTTTGTTTGCTAAAATAGAAGAATATGGAGATACCAGGTTTTTGATGGAACACTCAATCAAACTGGTAGTGGATGAATGTCATCTCTTTGTGCTGAAGAAAACCATAATGTGGCAGGTGCTTACCTTCAAGTCTATGATCTTCGATGCTAAGACCTCTGTTTACGAGCTCCAAGATCTCTAGTACAGTATAGTTAATGATAGCAAGGTGGTTAACCCTGACCATGATTAGCAATTAGGAATTTGCGGGTTGAACACATAGGATGCAATCAGGGCTTTCCAGATAAACATGGAGAAAATAGAGGCCAAGGGTAATTTCACGCTAGAAGATATAACAAGGGTGGCTAGGATTGAGTCCATGACTTTCATTGGAAATGATCAGTTGCCAAAACATGCCGAAAAGATGGTGAAGCACCGCTGGAATAAGGAGGCGGTGAAGGCAAAGCTCAAGGCGATGAAAGTTCCAAACCAATCTATTATTCAAGAACTCATCACCGTCCACGACACCTACGAACGCGGAGAGGATGATGATGATGGAAAAGTGACATAATACGTTGATTCAGGCCCGGTTTCTTTTATTTTTATAATTTCTCATGTTTATACAAAAACTTTGGGACATCTATCCCAAGATACATCATGTTCGTTTCGTAATTGTTTTAGGGGAGGTCGAGTTTTCAGGGAGACCTCCCCTGTTCTAAAACTATAAATTAAGGAAAGATAGATAGAATAGGGGTTAGATCTAGTAGCAAAATTTTAGTTAGTTTTTGTTTTCCCTCTTTTTTGTGAAGTTTTTGTTTTGAAGAAGGAAGGATCAGACTTTTAAAACTGGAATGGAAAAGGATTTATAGATGTATTATCGTGCCTTTGTTACAGGAGAATATATATATAAAGATCATACTGTTTTTGGGAGAAGGAAAATCTATGGGTTTTGAATCTATGTAGATACATATCTTTGCATATGCTTATCTAATCAAATAGTAGTAATGACCTTTCTATTGCAGAAATTTTTTTTTTTTTTGGTGCTCCTTCCTTTGGGTGTTTGTTCTTAGGAAAAGATTTGTTTTTGAGAACAGATTCGGTTTCTCTTATCTGTTCATTTCTTATTGGAATTGTGGGAATGGTGTTCTAAACTTTGATTCAGTTACTTTCATCTCTTGCATTGTAAAAAGATAGTTTTTCTCTAAAAAATGTGTGAAATATTGGCCTCTCATCCAAGAATGAAGTATGCAGCCTTACATGCTTTCAGGTTAAAAGCTACTGCTAAAATAAAATTAATTAGATTATTCCTTGAATAATTGAAATAGGGAGCTGTACCTATGGAAAATTCAAAGGGAAGTGGTTTATACAACACTTACCCAACTGTTAGCTGAGTACTTGTCTTTAAAAGAAGGCAACAAAGTTTAAAATTGATCATTTTAAGAAAGGACAAATCTGTTCACTAACAACAGGGTAGCATGATAGTTCAAACAGGTTCAAGATATAGTTGGGGACATACCACTATACCCTCAGACGATGCGGGAGGTTGGCAAGTGGGGTCAGACAATAAGTTCATTGGAGGGGAGGAATAACTTCCAGATAGCAGCATACTTGGTGTGCGATGAGCGGAGGGGAACAATAGAGGATTCGGAGATGATCGGAGGGTACAAGAGCTGGTGGGAGGCGCACCTATCAGTGCATCTTACTATTCTAGGACTTTTGGATGAGGATGAGCTACTACCTGTAGTGGATGAGGTGGTCAGCGAGGAGGAGGATGCACTTGGTGATAGGGCTTTACTTGAAGCGAGTAGGGTGTTGTGAGATAGCGGAGGGGAGTGGTATATGGGAGAGAGGCTAAGGTAGCACAGGTATATGTAGTAGTTATATTGATAGAGGAGACATTCAGGGGAGGAGAGGGGGGTGGGGATGAGGTAGTGCACATGGATATACCACAGATACAAGTACAGGTATAGGGTGCATAAGCAGCAGTTGGAGGAGGGGTAGCACAGGAAGATTTTTACAGACTTCAGCAACACAAAGATGCCACTAGGGTGAGGCTACACTCGCTCAAGGATGAGGTGCAGATCGAGAGAGTGAGGAGGGAGAGTCTAGAGGTGGAGGTTGAGAGGTTACATCGGGAGATTGGGGATTTGATAGAGAGACTCCAGACTACGAGGATAGATGTAGATGACCTATGGAGGGATAGGGAGGCGTTCAAGAGGATGCTGGAGGAGGCCAGGTCAGGGACTGCCATTGGGGGACTACAGGATGCCTTACAAAAGTAGGATAAGGAGTTGGAGGGGATCCTGAGTGCAGAGGGTAGAGGTAGATGCTATACGCCTATAGGGGGAGAGAGATACAACACAACAAATATTGTTCCCTACAAGGCTTTGGCAGATGTACTCGGACATGATACAGTAGAGGGAGAGGGCATAGAGGGCAGGTCGGGAGGTGGCCTACTATAGGGGATTGTACCACACGGTGGTACTAGCAGAGCAAAGAGAAGCCTCACACAAGGAGAGTGTATGCCTATATAGGACTCATAGCCAATGACTCACACAGAGCCAGCAGATGGTTGGATCGGTGGGATTTAGGCCACCTAGGGAAGAGGGACCAGGAGGATCTAGTGGAGGAGGTGATGAGGAGGGGGCTAGGGAGACATGGAGAGAGAGATAGCTCCATTTTGACTCGTGTCATTTTGTGACCCTTCTAGGCGATCATTGTATTATGCTAGACATGTTCATTTTTGAGATATATATATATGGTTTTGGCGGTGGTTATATGTGTATCTTATTATGGACATTATGATTGACTCTATTTATTATTTCATGAT
Source organism: Cryptomeria japonica (assembly GCF_030272615.1). Classification (NCBI taxonomy): domain Eukaryota; kingdom Viridiplantae; phylum Streptophyta; class Pinopsida; order Cupressales; family Cupressaceae; genus Cryptomeria; species Cryptomeria japonica. The sequence continues at coordinate 290,847,386 of NC_081411.1, read as the reverse complement.
ACGATTGTGGTTGATGATTATGTATGTATTATGCTGACCTATTTGTGATGCAAGATTGATGCTTATATATATACCTATGCTTATGATGTGCTACTGACATGTTGATGGATGCAGGATGTATGTGTGTGCATGTGTTTTATGATATATTACCGACTCTTTGATGGATGCGGGATGATTGAATATGTGGATGCATATGTTTTTTAGATGTTTATGATGTGTATAAGAATGTATATTTGTATGATGTGTTGCTTTGAGATTTTTCTGATGATTAAGAATGCATAATACAATGGATATGTAATGTAGTAAGAAAAGTGGATATGTAATGCAATTTGAGATGTACGTTAAATGAAATATCAAAATTTGAGATGGAATCTAAATGATTAATGCAATGAAAATGTACCCATATGAATAATGTAAATTTTATTTGTGAATATGTCAATCATAATACAATGACCTTGAGTAGGATAGAAGAATGGGAGGGGGGGAATTGGAGACTCCATAGAGATGTTAGATGAGGAAAAATTGAGGACTTGATGGTAATGGAAAATGGAAATGATGGGGGGAATTTTGTACGAAATATGTGGAGAGCCAACCTAGTGTAAAATTGCCCTAGGTAACCTGCACCATTGATTATAGGAACTAGGATGCCATGAGAAACCCAAGATGTGAACTGACTCACAGTCAAGCGGGAATTCCCTACACACAGTTGTGTAAGTATTGAGAAACGCTAATACAAAGTTGTGGGTATGTGTAAGGATACACACAAACACATAGATATCCCTCGCACACAATAAGGTAAGTGTTGATAACACTAGTACTAGGTCCTCGGTTCATACAAGGGAGATCCAAAGCATGTCATTCCATGAAAATATGTCCCAGTATACAACCATTGTAAACATACCTAGATATGGAGGATCTGAGAAGCCGTGAATAGGAGTAGTCGTAGGAAAAAAAGATTCAAGTCAAAAAAATGAAAAATTCGGGTATGTGCAGGATCATGGTGTGCCAAAATAGGCCCTTAAGTGGCAATGAAATTTTAGAAAATCAGAGTTATGCAACTTGACCTGAAAATTTGAATAAGTTGTGAACATTATTTTTAAAATATGTAAGAAGAGAATATATAGAAAATTGAATGTAGTTTCTAAGCTACTAGTTGTTTTTTGGAAAAAAAACAATCCTATTTGATGAAAATTTCAAATTTCAATGCAGTGTACTAAAATTTCAAGAAAAAAATAAGAACTAGACGTATGTCTGACCACCCTAATCACAATAAAATATTAATATTTTTTTATAATATTTATAATATAGGTATTAGACTCATGTTCGGATGTGACACATATTTTTTTTTAATTTTTTATAAATTAAATAATTATTTATGAATTTTTTACTACAACTTTTCAGAAATTCAGAAACTCCTACGTCTGACCACCTTAACTTGGTCAAAACCTTACGAATTTTTATTTTTTTTAATTTTTCCCTATAGTAGACAAAGCATAGGATGTGACGCATGTTTTGGTTTCAAAAAATGTTATACCGTTTGAAAGTTATGAGTATTTTTCAATCAGTATATCAATCAGGACTATTGTCAGAATTCAATTAGAAAAAAAATAATTATTATTTATTAAAGTCGAAATAAGACAAGCCTTATATTGTTGGAAAGCTGGGAACGTCCTTAAAAAACCCTTTTCTTTTTTTATCAATTTTGGCTATCAAAAAAGTTTTCAGCCACCAGTGTAAAGTCTGGAAAATCAAGGAATACTGAAAAACACGTTTTTTCAGTTGACTTTCCAGGCTTGTCACTTCCAAGCCAAATACCAAAGCATTCCCAAGCCGAAATTTGAAATTTGAAAATTTGACTAAAAAAATCAGATATCCGATATATCAAATATCTGATATATCGGATATCCGATTTTAATACAAAAATTTGTGGTTCCCTCCCTCTTTCCTGTTGCCACCATTTATTTAGTAAACTGCCACATGGCAGAAATCCGATATCCGATTAAATCGGATATCGGATTTTATTAGTCATATTTTAGAGAGAGAGAGAGAAGGAGAGGGAGAGAGGGAGAGAGAGAGAGAGAGAGAGAGGAGGAGAGGGAGAGAGAGAGAGAGAGAGGGAGAGAGAGAGAGAGACCATATGACCCCTAATGACACAATTTGGTGTCTTAAGGGGTCCTATGGTGTCGTTAGGGGTCATATGGTGTCCTAAGGGGTCATAAGGTGTCCCATGAACCCTTATGACCTCTTACGACTCCATACGACCCCTAATGACACCATATTGGGTCGCTTTGGGTCATATTGTGTCCTAAGGGGTCATATTGTGGCCTATGACCCCTCCGGACACCATATGACCCCTAACAACATGATTTGGTGTCTTAAGGGGTCCTATGGTGTCATTTGTGGTCATATGGTGTCCATAGTGGTGTCATAATGGGTCGTATGGTGTCCCAAGACATCATATGACCCCTATGGACAACATAGGACCCCTTAAGACACCAAAGCATGTCGTTAGGGGTCATATGGTGTCCTAAGGGGTCATATGGTGTCCCAATATTGTGTCCTATGACCCCATAAGACACAATATGACCCCTAATGACATGATTTGGTGTCTTAAGGGGTCCTATGGTGTCGTTAGGGGTCATATGGTGTCCATAGGGGTCATATGGCATCTTGTGAAACATAGGACCCCTTAAGACACCAAATTATGTCGTTAGGGGTCATATTGTGTCCTAAGGGGTCATAAGACACAATATGACCCCTAACAACATGATTTGGTGTCTTAAGGGGTCATATGGTGTCGTTAGGGGTTATATGGTGTCCATAGGGGTCATATGGTGTCTTGTGACACAATAGGACCCCTTAAGACACCAAATTATGTCGTTAGGGGTCATATAGTGTCTTGTGACACCATAGGACCCCTTAAGACACCAAATTGTGTAATTAGGGGTCATATTGTGTCCTAAGGGGTCGTAAGACACAATATGACCCCAAACGACATGATTTGGTGTCTTAAGGGGTCCTATGGTGTCGTTAGGGATCATATGGTGTCCATAGGGGTCATATGGTGTCTTGGGACACCATAGGACCCTTAAGGACACAATATGACCCCTTAGGACACAATATGACCCAAAGCGACCCAATATGGTGTCATTAGGGGTCATATGGTGTCCTAAGAGGTTATAAGGGTTCATGGGACACCATATGACCTCTCTCTCTCTCTCTCTCTCTCCTCTCTCTCTCTCTCCCTCTCTCTCTCTTTCTCCCTCTCTCCCTCTCTGTCTCCACTCTCTCCCTCTCTTCCTCTCTCTCTCCCTCTCATCCTCTCTCTCTCTTTCTCCCTCTCTCTCTCTCTCTCTCTCTCTCTCTCTCTCTCTCCCTCTCCTTCTCTCTCTCCTCTCTCTCTCTCTTTCTCCCTCTCTCTCTCTCTCTCCTTCTCTCTCTCTCTCTCTCTCTCTCTCTCTCTCTCTCTCTCTCTCTCTCTCTCTCTCTCTCTCTCTCGCTCTCCCTCTCCTCCTCTCTCTCCCTCTCTCTTTCTCCCTCTCTCCCTCTCCTTCTCTCTCTCTCTCTCTAAAATATGACTAATAAAATCTCATATCCGATTTAATCAGATATTGGATTTCTGCCATGTGGCAGTTTACTAAATAAATGGTGGCAACGGGAAATTTTTTGGGGACCCGCAAATTTTGTACTAAAATTGGATATCCGATTTTAGTACAAAAAACCAAGAAAAAAAGGGTTTGTGGGCCATTCTGTAGATTCCAACGGCCCACACTCTGCATATTCTATTTTCTGTCGAGGATCACGGGTTTTCAGATAGCTAGAGACAAATTTGTGTTTTTGGGAGATTCTTAAAGTGAAAACTTACATTGTCAATCACGAAGGAGCATATGTGTGGAGGGAAATGGGGAGTAGTAGTCGTCGGAAGTCTAAACGCAAAAGAACACTTTCAAATGACTAGAGTGAAGTGTATAGAGAAAGAGATAGAGAATGTCATTGGAGGAGAAGACAAGGTATGTTAAATATTGCTAATGTTACTTCAACTGAAGAGGAAATTGAATTTGAAAATGTGCCACACATTATTGAAAATGAAAATGTAGATTTTGAAAATGTTGAAAGTGATAGTGAAAATGCTCAACATGTGGAAAATTTTGACATAGGAGGTGAAAATGTGGAAAACTTTAACATTGAAGGTAGAATTACTCAACCAAGTGAACCATATGTAACACCTAATTACTATAGAAATGAAGACCCTCTCATGGATGAAAGACAAATTCCAAATCCAAGACCTTCAAGAACCCCAAAATGGTTATTTGAAATCGATGAGAACATTATTACGAATCTTGAAGGCAAGAGGTCAACAAGAACTAATCAGTTGTGGGCTACACAAGTTTTCAACCAAAATTTTAGCAATAAGACATTGACCGAGCAATGCCAACTCTTTGTTCAATTGCTAAAGATGATAAAGATGAGACCATTTGTAAACAAATTGAAGATTTGTATGAACAAGAAGATGGAGATAAATTCTATTATTGCAAAAAATTTATTTGATGCTCTCAATTCTATTGGAAGAATACCAAAGAAAGAGATAAGAGAGCCACTCGAAGAGTGATTACAACCTCCTTAGTAAGCCATCAATTGAGGAAGGCTCATCAAATGAGACAAACTTGTGTTGTTTTTAACATAAACCGTAAAACTTTGGATAGAGCACTTGGACGAAGACAAAGACTTGACGATCCACTTCAACAAGATACATGGGCATTTGGTGGGAGGCTTCCACATGTTGATAGAAAGTTGACTGACAATGTGAAGGAAGAGATTCAACAATTTTGGCACTCTAATTCTAGAGTGTCACCCAATATAAAGGATGTTTTGAAATTAAGAATCGGCAATTGAGACCGCACACTACATCCCAAACATTTCTTAGAATCAAGCCAAACAATGTTGTACAAAAAATTTTGTGAATTACATCCAACTTGCAAATATCACAAAGGGCCTTTGAATTTTTGAAACCATTTTATTTGTTCCTCTTAAGATTCGCAATACCTGTTGTTGCAAGTACCATGTGGAGGTTTCAATGTACCATGAACTTTTATGTCATATTCATTCTACGATGCATACTAATGAGATGTTGCAGGAGTGTGGTGCAATGCTATTTCCGAGATCATCAAGAGACTTGCAAGATCTATTTTTATGCCCTAGAGATGATGGCTGCTATTTCTATAGAAATGATTGTTTGAATGAGAAGTGCTCAGAATGCGGTGGGTTGTCAAAGTTTGTTTCATGTTTTCATGAGGGCAGTGAACATGAGTTTAGAAATAATTATGTTGAGAAAAAAAGATACGAGATAGTGAAATATACTTTGAAGAGTGGAGGTGAAGGTTGTAGATGTGAATTAGTCTCAAGAGAAGTGAGTATTGCTGATTTTATTTTGGATTTTAAGGAAAATATTTTCTACAAGTATGCAAGGCACACCCATAGGTCTCAGTGGTTGGATCAACAGTTCAGGATGTGTAAGAACTCTTTCCCAATTGGCACTATTGTATCGGTGGTTGATTTTGCAGAGAACTATACATTGCAACCACAGAATGAGGTACAGTCTCAGTACTACAATTCAGTCCAGATTGCTATTTTTTGTTCACATTACATATAGACATGCTCTTGATAGTATAGAAGAGGACAGGAAGATAATCAGGGAGTATCATTTTTATATGAGTGATGATAGATCACACTCCTCCAAGTATGTGCAACATTCTTTCGAGAATTTTTTTGAGTTCTTGCATGAGAAAGATATTGCAATTGACTGACATATAATATGGTCAAATAACTGTACGAGTCAATTCAAGAATGCCCGTATGTTTTATTGGTTGAGTAGAATGCACGTGGAGAGGCGTATACCTCATATTTGGTGTTTTTTTGAGGCAGTGCATGGGAAGGGAGAGCATGATGGAGCAGGTGCATGTTTGAAGAGAGCTCTAGTTAAGGAGCAATTGAGGATTTCAAGTGCAAATTTCTCTGATGCACGTTCTATTGTTGATTGGTGTAGTTCAGCATTGTCACATGGAGGTACTCTTGATTCAATAGTAAGCAGATTCTTTTGGTTGGTTGAGGAGGAAACAGTGGGAGATAGATTGGATTGTCAAACAATTAAAGATTCTTCAAAGATGCATTCATTTCTCAGCTCAAATGCAAGTATATGGACCATTTGGACACGAGCGTTGGCTTGTTTTTTTCAGAGTTGTGTTCAGTGTGATTGGGATCAGTGTGAATCAAGTGAGTGGGTTGATATGTGGTTCCCTACTATCTAACTCCTTTATCTCAAACAATATCCTTGTCAAACGATGACATGGAAAGCTCACTTGAGTATGATCGTCTATTAGATCTTGTACAGCCAGGACATGTTTTTGCAGTTTTTGCACCACAAGGGAATGAAGAGAGATTAGAATATTGGTTGGCACGATGTGTACAGGGAAAACAAAAGCTAACATAACCAGTGATAGATGATGACAGGTTCACATATCCTACAGGTTTAGTTGTTATTGTGGGAACTTGGTTGCGAACATACATGATTAGAAAGAATGGCATACCTGCATTTGAAGACTATGAGAGACACAAAACAATTATAATGTATTCACACCTTATTATAGCTACAAATGTCAAGTTGTTGAAGCATCAAGCAAAACCAAAGACCAAAGAGCTACAGGCAGTGACTACTGCTAATCATGAAGCAATACTGGATACTCTTAAACAAAGAGATGACCCTTCAGGCACACTTGAGTAGTAGGTCTTTAATGGTGCCTTATTTTTTTTATCATGTATTTCATTTCGAACAATGATCATTAAACCTTAATGATCAAGTTTGTTACGTGTATATTAAGGATGTGTTGAAAATGCAGGTCTATTGATGAACATTTTTTTTTGGCAACACGGTTTTTGCATGCACATAGCGGGTACACGATATAATCGGAAGGGACGTATTTTTGCAACATGACTTATTATCATGCATTTGATGAGCTTTACAATTTTTGTTATTAGAGAACACTATCTGACAATTTTTGACTTATTATCTACCATCATCTTCAACCATGTAGAGAAATGAAGTGAGAAGGGCTTTAATCAACATAAATCTTTCTTCAAAGTTATGCTTGTATACTTTGTAGAGAAACTGGTAAGTTTCATAATTATACAATCTTTTGCGTCTTAAAAATGTTTGAAATGATCTATTTATAATTTGCCAAACTAATTTGTATTAAGTGCTGTAATTTGTTTCTTGTAGCACATTCATTCCACATAAAAAGGTTACTTATTTTTGTCTTCATTTATATACAGGCATTGTTGTATGCAAGTTTTTCTCTTAGGACATGAGGATGTCTGATGCAGATGAAGTGGGATGTTGTATTTGTATATGGATGTGAATTGATGCAACATTTTTATGATGATATACAATGTCCATGAGGAAATTGGTTTAGTTATATTGATGATAATGTCCATGTATCTGTACATGAGTACATTGGTGTAGTTGTATTGATAATGAAAAAAAAATCATGTTTTCATATCCCTTCATGGATGTCACATGCAAGTGTAATGGTAATTATGTGTATACAATACATGAAAATATTCATGATCATTATGTGTCTACAGTGTAATGCTTGTTTATATATAATTTTAGTGCTCAAGGGACGACACCAGTAGGGTATGACCCTGAGCGTTTGATCGAGTGGGGGGGAAAAATAGGAGCATAGGTAGGGTAATAATGCCTAACTGGACATGTCAGAGCTGACGATTTGTCATCGCGACGAGCAGAACGAGAAATCAACCACGCGACAACATTCCATTGAGTGAGACTGATGATTTTTTCGCCAACTAAAAAATTGCTGCCCTAATAAATCTCATGGCCCTATAGGTTCAAACGGATCATTCGCAGGTGCCACGGATTCTAAGTTAGGGCCCGTCAAAGTTTGACAATTTTGAGCACTTAGGGCGCTCAAGGGACGACGCCGGTAGGGTATGACCCCGAGTGTTCGATCAAGTGGGGGGGTAAAATAGGAGCATGCGTAGGGTAATAATGCCTAACTGGACATGTCGGAGCTGATGGTTCATCATCACAACGAGTAGAACAAGAAATTGGCCACGCGACAACATTCCATTGAGTGAGACTGACGATTTTTTTGCCAACCGAAAAATTGCTGCCCTAATAAAACCGTAGGGAAACTTGAAAAACCGAGATAGGCTTTTGTAGGGACCCCTCTCATGGCCCCGTAGATTCAAACAGATTCATAGGTGCCACAAATTCTGAGTTAGGGCCCGTCAAAGTTTGACAATTTTGAGCACTTAGGGTGCTCAAGGGACGACACCGGTAGGGTATGACCCCAAGCGTTTGATCGAGTGGGGGGGCAAAATAGGACCATGCATAGGGTAATAATGAATTGTATCAAGTATTTTTTATTAAATGAATTGTATTGTATTGTTCATTAAATGAATTGTATTTTTCATGAATTGTATTGTATTGTTGATTAAATGAATTGTATTGTTCATAAATTGTATTGTTCATTAAATGAATTATATTGTTCATTATAAAAACAACACTTATGATGAAATGAAATGAATTGTATTATTCATTAAATAGCCATTATTAACCATTGTTAATTATTGGAATGAAGATTAAATATTTCCATGATAACACCACGCACAGATGAGCAACAATTTATATGATCGAATATCAAATTTTGTATATATAAAAAATGTCAAATGATTACAAATGTATGTCCATACACAAATATGGCATAAATACCAACTGAAACAAAATGTATGTCTAAATACGTGAATGTATGTCCATATACAAAATATACATGCCAACTAGACATGAATGCATCCCAAAACTATCTATAACATCCTAAGCTGCTGATGGATCATCAAAATCGATCCTCTTCACCGCACTGCTTGGCTATGAAGGATCCTGCACAAGAAAAACAAACCACGATTAATATTAGTTATATTATATAATTCACTTTCAAAAAGTTAACATAAAAATGAACTATAATTGAACTATTCATGTTTACCTCATCTCCACGTTTTCTCTTCAGCTTTGCAAGACTCTTGATGTATGTCTTCGGTAGAGGAGGTATGTTTTGAATATTTTCATACACAACCTACATATGTTAAGAAACAGGACATTGATACAAGTTAGCATATAATTGTCACTCATAATAACAAATTATATCTACTAATAAAAAAATAAAATAAACACACGTCTACTCGAGGCATCTCTTCTTCTTCTTCAAGTATACTAGGTGTAGTCATCAAGGATGTGAAGCCAAGAATTCTCTGTATATATACACAACAAGTATATGAAACTATCAATCTATGTCTAGACATGTATAATCACTATAAGTTATTTAAACTATTCATTCAATCATATTTGCATTCAATTACCTTTCCCTTGTCTCCAACTGCACTACCAGATCCTAAATCACACTGCCCTGCACTTGTGCCCTACAAGAGTAAAATAAGATATACATGCAAGTTACTACATAATCTAATTAATACCAATATAAATGATAAGCATGTATGTACAATAAAATACAAATGACAAGGTGCATTAATATATGTACCATCAAGCTATCAAGGCCAAATGAAATGGCCGAAAAGGTGCCCTCCTGAATCTGTCTCAACTCATCCTCAATCATCAACTGTTAAATAGACCATGTAAATAAAAATTAGTACTTAATATTATCTAATTTATAAATATTTAATTAAAACATAACATGAACTGTGAAAATACAAATCTTACCACTACATCATCAATGTATGATGACGGTGCCTCCTTGCCTCTAGCATGTGAGGACTCCCTAGGGTATCCTCCAGTCTGTGTAATAACATTAGGTGCATCATGCATCTCATGCACCTCATAATCTACACTGTCCACAGGAGGATCAACAGGTTGTCCAACTGGACCCAAGCATATGTGCCCACACATGACACAACTATGGGGCACGCATATGTAAGGAGCCAAGGATGACGTGTCACCAACACCAGATGCACCGCTACCATCAAGAGTAGGCTGAACTACTGATGTAGCCTGAGAAACCAAAAGGCTACTCAAAGAGTGAATAACTGATATGGTCCGTGAAGCCACCTCACAAATGATATCAAGATGCTGCATTGCAGGTGGGGGATCAATAGGAGGAGGGGGAACATATGGGCCCTAGACTACTCTAACTGCCCCAAGTCTATTTTCGGGCATACCTAAACCTACACCCTGGAAAGGTTGGATGTCAAATTAGTTCACATGTTTGTGTAAAACAAACTCAGCATATAATTTTTTTATGAAATAGAAGGGGATATCAAGATTGTTGTTGGGTGGTTTGTCGAAAACCATCCACCAATGATTCCAAAAAAATTTCACAATTCCATCATTTGTGCACCATTTAATAGAAAGTTTTGTTTTTTTGGGATCTATGGGCTGACCAATACGGGGATTGACAAACAATGAGGCGATTTCGGCTTTGGATATCTCAAGATCCTTGATATCCTTATATGACAAGCCATCTGCATATTTTTCCCTCATAGAATCTCGCCACAAAAGGGCGGCATCGTGCTCCTCAATCATGGTTTCCATACTTTTTATGATCAACATGAGAGGATCAAACATTGGGTTTAGACGAGGGATCCTACGATATACTTCTGCAATCCCCCTCAATTCATTCAAATTTTGTGCAATCAAATCCTGAATTGAGGGGGGGTTTGGCAAATGAGGGTTTGGTTGTTGTATTTGTGGTTGGTCAGTGTTTTCATTGTTATCCCCCATTTTTAACCTAATTGAATGTAAACTATTAAATTTAGTTAAAAAATTTAAACAATTAGTTATTTGATTTAAAAAAACCTAGTTTTCATGAAAAAAACCATATTTTCAATGAAAAATCAAATAAACATTAACAAAAAATACAAAAAATGAATGAAAATGATTCAAAACGATAAAATTATTACCTCTGAATCTATTTTTTAGCAATTTTTTGTCAAAACACCGGATATTGGATGGAGCAGATATTAGATTTTGATGAAATCGCGCTACCTGTGACTTAAAAATGACTCACGGGCTGTCACTATCGAAATATAAAAGTCTCAAAAAATCGGATATCTGATTTTTATACTTAAATTATTTTTAAATAACATATATAATATAATAATATATTATATAATACATATTGTATAATATATTATATATATTATAATATAATATTATATTATATATGATATAATATAATATAATATTGTATTATATAATACGTATTATATAATATAATATAGTATAATATAATAATATATTATACAATACATATTATATAATATATTATTATATTATATAATACGTATTGTATTATATTATATATATTATAATATATAATATAATATAATATTATATTATATATAATATAATACAATATTATATTATATAATATATTATTATATTATAATATAATATATTATATAATACGTATTATATAATATATTATTACATTATATATATATTATATAATATAATAATATATTATATATTATATAGTATGTAACATATAATATATTTTTTAAATTAAAATTACAAATAAAAATCGGACATCTGATTTGCATAGGTAATTACCAGGCCAAGGTGTACTGACACCCAGGCCAAGCAAAACGTCAACACGGATTTTTGCGTTTTTAGGCGAGTGAGGAAGGCTATTTTTTTCACATCACCACTTTTTGGACCCCCTTGATCCTGCACTAACCCATCCAAAGATTCAAACAAGTCACCCATACATGATCAACTGTTGTCTCTTGCCAAGAGTAGGATTAGGATAAAGATTAAACTGCCAGGCAAGGGAAGGATGCATCCCTAGGGCAAAGGATAAGGTGGATGCTGTTGCCTAGGAAACTGACCAAATGACCATGAGGATCGACTTGTGAACATAGGACTGACACCAAGACTTGATGAAGCTCACATGTAGGCACAGGCTCAGGAAAAAGATCAGTTTCATGGGATAAAGCTCACTTTGATGGGATGATCCTTATGCATGATTTAGGCAAAGACTCATCATCATGCAAGTGATTATTCTAATGGGCATGGTCGAGTAGGAGGATGATTAATACTATGGTAGAAGGATTGCATAACAACCATCATGGATATGTGATGGGTAAGCAATGGGAGAATAGGTCTAACCTGATAGACGATTGCTCCAGATTATTTACCTTGACACATGCATGCAAGTTTTCACCAAGTTACTTGCACACAGTACCACAAAGTGGTTTTCATTAGTCGACGAATTTATTTTTCTTTACTTTTTTCCTTTTTTCATTTTTTTTTTGTAATTTTCTTGATTTTTTTACTTTTTAAAAAAATTTCTGATTTGAAGACAATTGGTGACCTTATGAGGACTAGGCATATAATCTCTTCAAGTGCATGATGTTCATTGGCTCATACAAGGGATCTCCTTTAGGAGTGGCCAAATGATTTGCCCCTAATCCATACTTTTCTATGATCACATATGGTCCAAGCCAATTGGGCTCGAACTTGCCTTTCTTCTATCTTTCTTAAAGGTTTTTTCTGATTTTCCACGAGGATGAGATCACCTACTTCAAATTATCAGGTTTTGAATTTCTTGTTATAACTCAAGCATAGGAAATTCTTATATACCCGGAGATGATTTAAGGCCTTGAGGCACCTTTCATCTAGCAGTTCTAGCTCTTGTGATTTGGCAACTTTGTATTCTTCGTCTTGGAGAATATTTTGTAGCGACACCCTTAAGGAGGGTATCTCGATCTCAAGAGGGAGAAAAAATTTAGAGCCAAAGAAGAGGGAATATGGAGTGGTGCTTGTGGGTGTGCGGATGGAGGTACGGTAAGCCCACAGAGAAAGATGGAGTTGGAGGTGTCAATCACGACCAACTTCATTGACTGTCTTTTTAAGGATTTTGATTAAAGTTTTGTTAGAGGCCTTAGCTTTATCATTACCTTGTGGTTAGTAGGGAGTCGAGAAGCGATGTTGGATATCAAATTTCTAACAAAGCTCTTTAACATCCTAATTTTTGAATGGTTTGTTGTTATCTGTAATGATAACTTTGGGGATTCCATATCAGTAGATCAAGTAGTTTAGGTTGAATTTAGAGATCTGTTTACTAGTGGTGAAGGTAAGGGGAAGTATTCAGTGGCGGTGATAATGAATTTATGACCATTGGAAGATGTCAGGTGGATTTTCCTAATGAGATCGAGCCCCCACTATAAGAAGGGTCATGGTGTAATAAAAGGTTGTAAATCTTGTGATGGAGTGTGGATCTTGTCGCCATGCTTCTGTCAAGAGATACATTTCTTCACATAATTGTATGCATATACTTCCATTGTAGGCCAGTAGTATCATGTTCACAAAATATTTTTAGCCAAAGTGAGACCACTTGAGTGCGCCCCACAGATACCTTCATGTACTTCACGTGGTGCTCATTCAGCGTCTTGTTTGTCTAAACACCTTAGGAGGGGACCATCTAAATTCCTTTTGAATAGGGTGTCTCCAAGGATAGTGTAACAAGCACATTGATGGATAAACGTTTGTTGTTGGGTTTTGGTAAGGTGTGGGGAATGGTGTTATCTCTTAGGTAAGAAGAGGTCTCTTGATACTAAGGGAATTTGGAACCAATGAGTACGCACACCATTTCAGACTCTAGTAGGTCATATGTTGGTATGAAGAGTTGTTTGACCAAGAACTCACACTTCTGACTATGTGCCGACATCTGAAGGTGGGAGCCAATAGTGGCCATTGCATATATACCTCTATTGTTTGTACATGGAATTTTATCGAAATTGATTGATGTGAAATGTTGAATGAGATCTTCAACCATATTGCGATAGGGGAGAATCTTGTCATATTTTGTTTGATACTCATAATTGACTTGTTTAATGACAAGTTGGGAATCACCATAGACATGTAATTCCAATATCTTCCGTTGGATAGCCAAACGTAGTCTAGTAATTAGTGCTTCATATTCGGTGATGTTGTTGGTGCATGCAAAGTCTATCTTATATGATTTAGGGATGCAATCTCCCTTGGGTGTGATCAACAATATTCCTACCCCCGATCCATTTTGGGTGCAGGAACCATCAAAGTACAACTGCCATGTGGAGGATGTGGTGACAGTCACTATGAATTCATCTAGAAATTTTGTGAGGATCGGATGGTCACCTAGAAGTGGAGCATCAGCCAATTGGTCTGCTATTACTTGTCCGTTGATTTCTTTCTATCCACATATTCAATGTCAAATTCACTTAACAACATGACCCATTTAGCAGTTCTGCTAGTGAGAGCAGGCTTTGACAAGAGGTATTTGAGAGGGTCGATCTTAGCAATAAATTTTGTTTTGTAGTTAAGCATGTAGTGCCAGAGTTTTTGTGTGCTAAAAATAAGTTCTAAGCATGCTCTTTCAATAGGGGTATAATTAAGGTCATACCCTACTACTGTGCGATTGATGTAGTATATAGCATGCTCTTTTCCTTGATCATCTATTTGTGCCAATAATGCCCCCAGTGCCACTGCAGTAACAGATATGTACAAAAGAAGTGGTTTCCCTAGAATAGGAGGCATAATAACTAGAGGCGATGCAAGATATTCCTTGAGTTTCTCAAAATCCTTTTGACACAGGAAGTCCCATTTGAATCTAGTATCCTTTCCTAATAGGTGAGAAAATGGGTGATATTTGTTTGCAAGCTATGAGATGAAGCGTCTAATAGATTGGAGCTTTCCTTGAAGGCTACACAATTGTCTAAGGGTCTTTGGGGGAGGCATTTCCATGATAGCGTTCACCTTTGCTGGATCAACTTCTATGCCTCTATGGGAAAAAATATATCCTAACAGTTTCCCGAATGTAACACCAAAGACACATTTCTTGGGATTTAGGTGACATTTGTATTTTTCTAATCTCTCAAAGATTTTCCTTAGGATAGCGATGTGCTCATGCCTTGTCTTTGATTTTACTAGAAGATCATCCACATAATCTTCCATGATTTTTTGCAAAAGGTCATGGAAATTTTTTTTCATTGCTCGTTGGTATGTAGCTCTAGTGTTCTTGAGATCAAAAGGCATGACTTGATAACAAAAGGTACCCCATAGTGTTGTGAAAATCATTTTGTGTTAATATTCCCCTCTGATCCTAATCTGATTGTATCTAGAAAATTTGTCCATAAGTGATAACATTTCATGTCCCATTGTAAGGTCTACAATCATGTCTATGTTAGGGAGCATGAAATCATCCTTAGGGCAGGCTTTATTCAAATCTCTAAAATCTATGCAAATGCGAATGCCCCCAGTAGGTTTGCTGATAGGTACAACATTGGATACCCACACAAGATAGTCAATTGGTTTTATGAATCCAGCATCCAACATCTTTTGGAGTTCTGCTTTGATGAGGAGTGCAATGTGTGGATGCATTTTGCATAACTTTTGCTTTACTGGTTTTGCATATGGACGAATAGAAAGATTATGGACTACCAAATCAGGATCTAGGTCTGACATGTCAACATAGGACCAAACAAAATTGACCTTTATTTGTGTAATAAAATTATTAAAGTTCTATCTCTCTTGATCTGTCAAGGACTTAGCAATGAGTACATTCTTTGGAGTGTCTTCAATGCTCACATTGATAGTGTATGTTTCCTCTATTAGCAAAGTTGACATGTCCTATTGAGGAGGAACAATGGTAGGGAGGCCAAGTCCCTCATCCTCAAGTGCCTGATCCAAGTTTTCACTTTTGAATACGCCCTTTGCTTTTACTTTTTCTTTATCCAAAGGTTCCTTTGGGAGGTTTTCACCTAGGGAATCATGATTTTTCTTTTTATTATCTTTTATGCAACTAAGGGCATTGACTTGACTACCAAAGTATCCTTTTTCATGTAATTGAATCCCATGGACCCTGTTGCAGTCTTCCAAATTGTGCATAGTCAGGAGAGTCATGAGAGCATTGTCACTGGCACAGACATTTAAAGTGGGTTTGTCTCATTGACCCCAGTCTATAAGCTCAGAATGGACAAGTTGTAGTTCATGTGGGGTATGAGGGGCTATAGGAGTGATGGTGTTGGCGTGGATATCAAAGAAGATGTCATCTTCATATTCAAAAGGAATTTCATGGAACTCCTCTTCATTTGAGTCTTTGAATTCCAAAGAAGGATTTGAAGGGGCACCAGTGATCATGATCTTAGGCACCAAAGTATAACCCAAGCCCATGTTATACTTGTATGAGATGGGATTTATTGGCACTTTGATTCCTTTCTCTTCCGGTCCTAGGATGTGTCCTTTGTAATGCATCTTCTCAACTATGGCTAATATTTTTGGATACATTTTCTTGGGTATTTTTGCTAGATCTTCATCTTCTTACCGGTACAACCATGAAGACACATATGTCTCAAGACTCTCCTCATCAAGTTTACCCCATTGTTTGAAGGTGGTATCCTTACATTGTATAACAAGTTTTTGATCTTTTTTATTTCTTTGGGCTTGCCAAATGATTTAGGAGACAAGGGGAGATTCCCTATTAATAAGACATCCTCAAGTTTGTATTCTCCATAGCCATTGTCTAGGATCTTGACTTTGGGCTCTATTTGAGATGAGGTGGAGGCAACATTTGATGCATCAGATGGGGGAGTTGGCACGGGTCTATTTAATGGGCAATGATATGGATGCTTCCATTCTAAGAGTTTGCAATATTGAAAGGGTTGGGGATCACCTTTGATAGCGATCTCTCTTCCATTGAAGGGGAATTTTATGCATTGATGGTAAGTGGAAGGGATGGCTTGAAGGGAATGGATCCATGGGCATCCGAGGAGGATATTATAGGGGAGATAAAGATCTAGAACTTGGCAAGGGGTCTCAATTGTAATAGGGCCTACTTGAAGAGGCAAAGTGATCATTCCTTTAGAAACTCTTTCTGCATCATCATAAGTCTTGATTGTGATTCTTCCTAATGTATCAGCTAGGTCCTCAGAAAGCCCTAATTACTTTATTAACTTATATGTACAAAGATTGAGTCCAGATCCACCGTCTATCAAGATGCATTTAACCTTTTGTTTCTGGATAAGGTCTTCAATATGCAATGGTTTTTTATGGCCCCCATCTGTGGGAGCATCATTGTAAGTGAGAACAGCATGTTGTTGGGCAGTGAGATTTCCAATGTGGGCTTGGAATTGGGCAGCACTGATATTGTCAGGGAAAAGTGCCTTAAGGAGGGTTTGTTCCAAAATCTCCTTATGGATAGGGGAGGTTTTGAGAATTTCTAGGATGGATATTTGTGTGGGGCTCTTCCCAAGATGGTCAAAGAGAACATGGGGGGAGGGTGGAGGACATGGGGGGAGGGTTCAGTGGGGAAGGTGCTCCTTGGACAGATACTCTCTCTCAACAGGTAGTTACATTATAGTCATTCTAAAGTGGTAAGTGAAAGATGTAGCACCTTGAATGACTATCTTCATAGGATTAGGTATTCTTGCTGGTTGAGATGGTGCGGGATCACCTTGGATAGTAATCCTAAGTCTACTTTGGGAAGGAGAGTTAGCTCCTTGGATAGTGATGGCATTGACATGGTTATCTGCAGGATCAATACGACCCACAAAAAGTCAAAGATCATTGTATGATTGGTGTAATCATAGTTCATGGTATTAGATTATATGAGCCATTTCCTTTTTCATACTTTAGGAAAGGTTCCTAGTACATCTTATGTTTGATATTGTTATTACCAGGTTTGGTTTTTGCTACTTCAATATCACCCTTATCAATGAGGTCTTGTATGTATATTTTCAACTTCATACGCTTTCGTATATAATGCCCATTGATAGGATGATATTCACAATACCCAATCTCATTGTACCACCTAGGATTGGGTTGATTAGGATCAAATGGGTGATTTATTGGAAAAACCACTACACCCGCCTAGACAAGCTTTTGGAACACAACCTCAATGAGCTCAAAAGGAGGAGTATACTCTCTTTGGAGTCCTATTGTTGGATTGGGGTGGTCACCCTAGAACTGAGACATTGTTGGGAGGCTTTTGAGATTTATTTTGATTAGTAGTGGTGGGATTTGTAGGAGCAGCCATGGTTTGAACCTGCTTTGCATCAGTAAAACCGTCGTTGACTATGTTCTTGTTCTTAGACCAAAATTTTGGTTTGTCATTGTAGTAAGAGGAGGAATTATGACTTAATTTTTTATAATGTCGTAGGGTACCTTCCTCTAAAAAGACACGTTCAAGGGTCAGGGCCTTGTCAATCAACTCTGGAAAGACTTTATACATTGAGATGTCAAGGGTCTTGATAGTTTGGGTACCATATTTTTTTGAAATAATTCAATTTAGTGTTGTTCTAGCATATCCCACTAAAAAATTCTTGATAAGGTGTCACCACCTTTGCAATAAGTTAGTGAAAGTTTCTCTAAGCCTCTATTTTGTGTTACAAAATTCCATCATAGAGACATTATTAACAATGTTATAAGAATAGTGGGCCACAAACGTTTCCACTAAGTCCGGGAAGGAGGTGATAGAACCTCAAGGCAAGGACGAGAACCATGCAATAGCTTCTCTCATGAGACTCTAAGGAAAGAGCCTATAAAGGTATAATTCACTATAGGAGACTTCTTGTCATAATATATGGAGCTCATGGACATGGTCTCAAGGGTCCCCTTGGCCCTCATACTTTGTGAACTTAGGCATCTCAAACCCTGGCGGGTAAGGGGCAACTGATATTGACGGGTGATAAGGACAAGGAGAAAATTCCTAAGAACAAATAAGGTTTTCTCTTATAAGTGTTGGAATCCAAGAACACTGAGAGGGGGTTGGGGGGGCAGGGGTTTAATTAGTGTTCTATCGAAATGATTAATTTTAACATTATTAAAACATGCATACACCAACTGGTCTATCGGTACATATAGAGTTGAAAGAAGTAAAGAAACCAATAAGCCAATCACATAAATGAATACCATCACACAAAATTATATGTGGAAAACCTCAAAGAGGAAAAACTATGATGGGATTTATGACCCACAATATCAATTCACTGGCCATATGAAGAGATATTACAAAATATAGGAGCCTGCACTTGTAGGAAGGCTTACAGCCTAGAGAACACTGCTCAATAACAAAAGGAGCCTTACTGACTACGTACAAATCCAGACTACAATCCAAAGAAATGCAAAGATAACATCTTTTGTGCCTAAATACAGTTTCGGTTAAGCTCTGTCTATTCCGGTCTGAAACCCTCAACCCTTTACCGGAATACCCCTTTACATAAATATCCTCATATACATGACTTTTATCATATGTTTGTTGGAAATTGACACTCATTGGATTTATTTTGTGTTCATTGATGGCAACAAGATTTGATAGGAATCATTTACCGGTAGACACCAACTTTGGAGCATTCAGGGCTACACCAGCATTGGCACTGGCATCCCACACTTCATGAAGCCAACATCGGGAAGATTTATTTAGAAAATCATTTTGTAATTATTTCATAAAGCTGACATTGTATATCCTTTTGTAATGCATTGAAAGCCGGCATAAGGCATATTGTCTGTATGGGTATATATAGGTAAGTGATTTAGGACATTATGTGATATAGATGGGATATGAAATCATTAAGGATTATGCAAGGATAGAACTTGTGAGGATTGTGGAATGCGAAGATCATTTGTATGCGAATGTTTTATCATGCAATGATCTCTAAATGTTTTGTAAGACATTCATGGAGGGAAGGTAATATTGGTAGTAATGTTCAAGGTTTATGAACCGATATAGAGAAGAGATATAACTGGAACTCTATTTGGCATAATAGATGCATGTTGTGAGTTTACTTTCATTGTTTTACTTCAGCAGAAGCTTGTAGTCAGTGAGGCTCTTTAGTGATGAGTGTTGGCATTACAATAAGTTTGTTGATATGAGGATATTGAGAAGGTTATTGGAGATTGATGATATAATTGATAAAGGGTGATTACTATCTTAATAATATTATTTTGTCATTGATGTCAAGCAATTGATTTTCTGATTCAATATGATGTTGCCATATCTTAAAAAGTATGTTTTGATGAGTATAAAGATGTCGGTAAGTGACACAGAAAGAATGTGAAAATGAAGGAGAGTAATAAGTTATTCAATGGGCAACTATTACCAAGTTAGACAGTGATGAGATTATGTTATTTTGATTGTTTTGATATCCTATATATGTGTATTCAAGACTGAATAAGAAGGAGAAAAGATCTCATGCAATAGATGAGTAAAAGTTTGATATTGTTCTATTTTATCGAGCAAGGAGCTAGTCGGTAAACACCAAGGTTATCGTTGTTAGTTAAAGAGGAAAGAAGTTACCGAGTGGCAAGCAAAGCTATCAAGTAAAGTTCAGAATTAACCAAGTATCAACCAAGCAGTAACATAATGCATTGGATGAATAAATACATTATTAAATGAAGGATGCCAATGAGCTGGAGATTTATAGAAGATTGGAATGATGTGCAAGAAGTTTGTTAAGGATCAACGGCAATGAAAATTCAAGAGTTAGATCTACAACACAGATTGAACAGTCTTAACCAAGCACAAGTACCAAGGAAGGAATACAAGTTCCAAGGCAAGATAAAACATTTTTCAGTTCGAAGGATTCAATGAACCTAATCAAGTTTGAAGATCTGATGGCTAAGATTAATCATGTGAAATGTGATTAAGGAGATTAAGCGGTTAGGAATTTCTTATAAATAAGGAAAGGTTGATGAACAATATATGCGGGCAAATAGAAGAACAGTGATGTTGTTGAAGGGATTACCGAGTACAGAAGATTGAAGATCTGATCAAAAAATAGATTGAGAAGCCCAGCAAGGATGAAGATAAGTCTTATGACAAGATTATTTTGAGCACATAGAGTCTGCTTTAGCATTTCAGATGTGAAGTTGTAGATATATTTTACTATTGTTATTTATTTTTGTAAGTGACAGGAAATTTCTTAACCGAGTGGACCTAATAGTATTACTTGTAAATCCTCTAGCAAGGTAACATTCTGAATGAGTGTTTGAAATCCTTTGACAAGGTCACTTCTAACAAAGTGAAAAATTCTAATAGATCTAAGGGAAACCCCTTGACCGGGTCACATCTAGCAATGTGTTTATGTAATCTATAACAAGATTGGCTTTTAACCGAGCATACTCTAGAAGAGTATATTTTCTTTGTGGGTCCAAAATCCCACAACGGTTTTTCCCTATTTGGGTTTCCATGTTAAATTTGGTGTTAATTGTGTTTTGATGTTTTAAGTTTATCAGTTTATGAGTTTGAATGTTTTACTGTCATTGTTGCATATCAAGTAAGTTCTACCGAGGTTGAATCTGGTTAAGAATTTGTAATTGTGAGCTTATCTGATTCACCCCACCCCCCCCCCCTCTCATCTAACTAACAATTAGTATCAGAGCCTAGACTTTGAAAGAAAAGTTTAAAGGAACTTGAGGCAAGATCCGAAGATGTATAAAAGGGATGCACCAAAGTTGATCAGGTCAAGTTTCTCCACATGGCCAAAAAGGATGAAGCTACATTTATCAAGAATTGGAGAATATGCAACATATTATCTAGAGAATGATTACACTACACCTAACACCTACCCTATGACAATGGAAGAAATAAAGGCAAAGCAAGAACATATTCAAGCTATGATTGAAATAACATTAGCATTGACCGACTCAGAGTTTAATGATCTAGAAGGTTGTAATGATGCCAAAGCTATGTGGAATAAGCTTATATTTGTGTATGGTGGTGATGAACATGTTCAAAGAGCAAAAGTAAAAAGTCTAAGAGGACAAATTGAATCCATGAGAATGAAAGAAAGTGAAAACATAATCCAATACATTACAAGGTAAAAGGAAACTGTTAATCAAATCAAAGGAGCAGGAGGAACTATTGAAGAAAAGGATGTAACAAGTAAGTTGCTGAGAACACTTCTACCTGCTTATGCCATTCGAGTCTCTGCAATTAATGAATTAAGGTCTCTACCAAACATGCAAGTCTCTTTGGATGCTACTATTGGTAAGCTGCATGCTTTTGAGTTAAGTAATTTTGATAACAGTGGGTCTCCAGTAAACAAAGTTGAATCTGCATTCAATTCTTTTCATCTTGGTGAATCTAAAGATTACAATGATAGAATGTATAAGTATGTTGAAGGAAATCACAATGGAGCAAGTGAGAGATTTCATAAAAACATGGAAGAAGTACACAAACTATATGAGGAAATCAGAAAGCAAGAAGAGTTTGAAGCATTATTAGCCAGAAGGTTACCGAGAGGTAAAGGTATGTATAAAGGAAAGCTACCTTTGAAATATTTTAACTGTGATAAAATTGGACATATGGCTTCTAACTATCCTAACAAAGAATCTAGTGAAAAGAGAGAATATCGAGATGACAGATAGAAAGACAACCAATATAGAGGACACCGGGACTTCAAAAGGAGAGATAGAAAGACATGCCTAGAAGCTGATGAGGAATCCAATGATGATAAATCTAATGAGACTGAGACTGAGGAAGTTGTATATGTGACTATCAAAGATGGATCAGATGAAGAAAGGTATGAAGAAAAATCCTTAATTTCACACATAAATAATAATGATTCTTGGATCATAGATAGTGGATGCTCACATCACATGACAGGAGATAAACACAAGTTTATTAAATTAGAATATTATGATGGAGGTTATGTAAGATTTGGTAATGATGCACCATGTCCTATGAAAGGAAAAGGTTCTATCACAGTTCTTGACAATGCTAAATGTGATGATATATTTTGGGTTGAAGGTCTAAGATACAATTTCTTGAGTGTAGCATAGCTAAACAATACAGGATACCGAATAGAATTTCAGAAAGGAATTGTCAAAGTTCATGACAAACATTGAAAGTTGGCTGCTACCGGGACTCAAACAAGAGGTAATACATTTCATCTTGACTCAACTCTGAACAATTGTCTGTATGCAAAAATATAAGATACTTGGTTATGGCATAAAAGATTTTGTCATGTAAATTTTGATAACCTGATCAAAATAAGTAAGAAGCACCGAGTAAGAGGTCTACCGAGCTTAGAAAAACCTAAGAATGCTATGTGTCGAGGATGCTAGATGGGTAAGATGACAAAATCAAGCTTTACAAGTAAGTCTTACACTTCTAAAGGAATTTTAGATCTTGTGCACACTGATCTTTGTGGTCCTATGAAAGTTCAAAGTTATTATGGTGATAAATACTTCATATTATTTGTGGATGATTACTCAAGGATGATGTTAGTTATGTTTTTAAAAGAGAAATCAAAAGCCTTTCAAATGTTCAAATGGTATAAGGCAAGAGTTGAAAATGAAATAGGAGGACAGTTGAAATGTCTAAGATCTGATAGAGGAGGAGAATTCATTTCAGATGAATTTAACTTATTTTGCAATGATCATGGTATAAAGAGACAAGTGTCTACACCGAGAACACCACAGCAAAATGGAATAGCTGAAAGAAGAAATAGATCTATTGTAGATTGTGCCAGAACATTGATGATAGAAAAGAGAGTACCTCAAACATTTTGGAGAGAAGCAATAAGCACTATAGTTTACACCCTGAATTGAGTACAACTGAAGAAAGGAACTATGAAGACACTGTAGGGTGAACTCACAATACTGGTTCCCACTTTTTGACCAACTTTGACACTTAGATGAATATTTTGAAAAAAACCTTCACTTTCCGACACCTATAACTTTTAAACCGTTAAGAATTTGAAGATGATATAAAGTAGTGATTTTTAACATTTTGTTTGTAGATTCTAAATATATTTTTTTCCAATTTGTTTGATTAAAATTTTATTGATTTTTCCATCTCCCTCAAAAAGTAGTTTTTTACAGCAAACAACATTTTTTAAGAGTGATGTGTATCCCGAAATGCATAATTTCTTTTCTATAAATGATAAAAACTAAATTCTTTTGAATTTTGGTTAGTAACATCAATACCCAAGGCATGCAGTTGGTTTGATGGTGATATGTTGAATATTTTTCATTATATTAAGTTTTGAAGTTTGATTAATTATAATTTAGATATAGGTGTACGTTTGAACACATAAATTGTTCTATATATATCAAAATTCAATTTTCTTTTTTTTGTTAGAAAGAAAACATCAATTCCTATTGCATAGATATTTTTCAGAATTTTTTTGAATTAGTTTACTATTTTTTCCAATGCATTGAACAAAGAAGTTCATGTTCGGTGAAAAACCTACATATACAAGAAATAAAATAAAAATATATTAATGAAATTAAATATATTAAAATTTATACTATTTGGAAAGCTTATAATAAGGACTAAATACTTAAATTAAAAAAACTTTTAAATGAATTAATTTGACCCCCCAAAAGCGAATGTAAAACTGGTTTTTTATCAGCACTTGATAGATGCAAAGGAGACTCCATTGCAAGTATGATTTAGAATTAGAGAGGTTCTATCCAAAAAAAATTGATCTAAGAGCCTTTGATTTAACTCTCTTCAATTAATTACTTAAAATGGGACCTCTTAAAGTTTAAATCATTATATTTTCTAAAAAATGTATGATTTTAGCAAAAATCAGTACGTACCAAAAAGTGGGAACCAACTTTGTGAGTTCACCCTGTATGAAATCTGGTATGACAAGAAACCAAATGTAGGTTATTTTAAAATATTTGGTAGTAGATGTTATGTTCACAAAGATGACAGAAATGGAAAATTTGATCAGAAAAGTGAGGAAGGAACATTTCTTGGTTATTCCTCTAGGAGTAAAGCATTTAAATGTCTGATCAAATCATCTAATAAAATAGTGGAAAGTGCAAATGTGAAAATTGATGAATTTGCTAAAAGGAATGATGAAGGGAACTCCAAAGAACCGAAAGATTATGAAGAGTTTGTATATGTACAACCGAGAAGTCCTACTGAGAAAGCCGATGAAGAAAATGAAGAAAATACTCAGTTACCGAGTGATGAAGAAGATCATACAGAGCCTACCGAGCCTATATTAGCAAAATATGTCAGAAGAAATCATGCATCAAGTCAGATTATAGGAGATAAGGATGACCCAGTTATGACAAGAAACAAACTGAGACAGAACACATGTCTGGTATCCGAGTTTGAACCGAGGATAGTAAAAGAGGCATTAAGCAATGAAGATTGGGTGAATTCTATGACAGAAGAGATTGAACAAATCAAGAAAAATGAAACATGGACACTAGTCCCAAGACTGAAAGAGAAAAATGTAATCGATACAAAGTGGATTTTCAGAAATAAGCTAAATGAAAAAGGTGAGGTCATTCGGAATAAAGCAAGATTAGTTTGCAAAGGTTATGCTCAAGAAGAAGGAATAGACTATGGTGAGACTTTTGCACCTGTGGCAAGACTTGAGGGAGTAAGAAAATTGTTGGCATATGCTGCTTACAAAAATTTCAAGGTATATCAAATGGATGTTAAATCTGCATATTTGAATGGTATACTAGAAGAAGAAGTTTATATTGAACAATCTGAAGGATTTATTGAAGAGGAGAATAAAGATCAAGTATGTAATTTGAACAAAGCTTTATATGGCCTAAAGCAAGCACCTACGGCATGGTATGAAAGGTTACACTCTTACTTAATAAAGATTGGATTTATTAGGACTAGTGAAAATAACAACAGGTATATGAAGAATGATAAGGAGAATGGAATACTAATGTCAGCCATATTTGTTGATGATATTATTTTTTGTGGAAATGATTCTTTATGCAAGAACTTTGGAAATGAAATGTGCAAAGAATTTGAGATGTCATTAATCGGTGAAATAAAGTATTTTATAGGTTTACAAATTTTGCAAATGCAAAATGGGATTTTCATTACTCAATCCAAATATATAAAGGAAATCTTGAAGAAATTTGGAATGGAGGATTCTAAACCTGTAAGTACTCCTATGCCTACTAATTGTAAACTATCAAAGAATGATGAATCTACATCTATTGATGAGACACTTTACCGATCTATGATTGGAAAGTTGCAATATGTAGTTCACAGCAGGCCTGATATAGCACATGCAGTAGGTATAGTTGCTAGATTTTCTGCAGATCCCAAAGAAACCCATATGACAGCAATCAAGAGATTTTCAGATACTTGAGAGACACTGAAGATTATGGTTTATTATATAAAAAGAGGAATGATTTTGACTTAAAAGTCTATACTGATGCTGATTGGGCAGGAAATATTGATGATAGGAAAAGCACAAGTGGTGGAGCTTTCTTTTTGGAAGAAAGACTAGTGAGTTGGCTTAGCAAGAAACAAGGATGCATTTCACAGTCAATAGCTGAAGCTGAATATGTTGCTGCAACATTGAATTGTACCAATATAACATGGATCAAACAATTGTTGGAAGGTATGAATGAGACAGTTACCAAGCCAGTAACTATATTTTGTGATAATACTAGTGCTATTAACATTTCAAAGAACCCGGTAATGCACTCTAAGACAAAGCATATCTCTATAAAGTATCATTATCTAAGAGAAAAAGTTCAAGAAAAGAAAGTTGTGTTGGAGTATGTTTGCACAAAGGAACAAATAGCAAACATCTTCACAAAGCCACTGCCCAGGGACACTTTTGAGTATCTCGGAAGCAAGTTAGGGGTCCTACCCCTATCTATTACTCACTGATAGAGTTCGATGAAAGAATCAATTCTGTGACTCTATAGAATACTATTTGTGAGTTGATGTTGTTTTACACACTTTAGGAGGATTTTCTAAAGTTGTGCAGGAATTAGTGAATGAAGACAAACTGCTTTGATCGAGACTAAGATGATACATTTGTATATGTTTTAACTGCAAGGAAATCACTTTAGAGGGGAAGTAATCATGAATTAGTTTTACTTTTGGCATTGTTGTGAAAGGGGGAGAAGACTAATGGGAGAAGACTAATGACTGGGGGAGAAAATTTCAGGAGAAGTTTACAGCTCAAGGATAACAAGAATTACAACAGTCTGAATCAAATGGAATAAATCAAGTTGGTATTGTCATCAATGCCAAAGGGGGAGATTGTTGGCATTACAATAAGTTTTTTGATATGAGGATATTGAGAAGGTTGTTGGAGATTGATGATATAATTGATAAAGGATGATTACTATCTTAATAATATTAATTTGTCATTGATGTAAAGCAATTGATTTTCCGATTCAGTATGATGTTTCCATATCTTAAAAAGTATTTTTTGATGAGTATAAAGATGTCGGTAAGTGACACAGAAAGAATGTGAAAATGAAGGAGAGTAATAAGTTATTCAATGGGAGACTATTACCGAGTTAGACAGTGATGAGATTATGTTATTTTGATTGTTTTGATATCCTATATATGTGTATTCAAGACTGAATAAGAAGGAGAAAATATCTCATGCAATAGATGAGTAAAAGTTTCATACTATTCTATTCTACCAAGCAAGGAGCTAGTCGGTAAACACCAAGGTTATCGTTGTCGGTTAAAGAGGAAAGAAGTTACCGAGTGGCAAGCAAAGCTACCGAGTAAAGTTCAAAATTAACCGAGTATCAACTGAGCAATAATAGAATGCATTGGATGAATAAATACATTATTAAATGAAGGATGCCAATGACGTGCATGTGGAAATTTTGGACATTTTGCTAATCATTATAGGTCAAGGAATGATACCCTATATGTCAAAGCAATTCAGAAGAACAATGTTACATGTTATGCATGCAACAAAATAGGTCATATTGCTAAGTACTATAGAAGCAAGACTCAATCGGTTAGCAATGATAAAGATAATGACAAAGGAAAGTAGAAGGTAGATGAAATACAACAAGATCACACCAAGAGATGGGTTAGAAAATCTGAAGGACCAAGTGGAGATGGATCTACACCAATTACTCCACCGATAGAACAAGGTATTCCTCCATCAGCAGGAAATTCCACCGGTAACTGAGGCATAAACCTTGTGAAGAGATCTAAGGAGATCTGGAGATTTGTGCTCATCATTGATGAAGGTTCACTTGGCACAAGACTATGAAACTGACATCCGGTAGGGTTGTTCACAAAGAATTTATTATAGAAAAAGATTAGGTTTTCATTCATTGATAAAAATGGTAAGTGGATTAATTTTCACTCACCGAGCATTCAAGCATTCAGAGTGAAGAAAAGGAAAATTTTAGGCAAATTTCAAAGCATGCAAAGGCATTGTGAAAGGGTTTCAAGCAGTTATCTGAGAAGCACTCAATATTCTAACCGGCATTCAGTTTCAGGTATTTTTTGAAATGGCATCTGGATCTTTAGCTCCTACTTTCATTGCAAACCCCATTGTTGTCGAGGTTAAGGATAGGCTAAGACCCGTATTCAAGGAGGTTCCCCAGATTGCTAAGAAGGAAGACTCTACAGGAGCATTTTCTAGGGTTCTTGACGACATGATGTATGTTGAACATGTAAGGGCATACATTCACTGCACCCTGGAGGATCTAGGAACAAAGGAGATAGAAAGAATGTATCAATCCATGATACTAGGTAGCTTTGGAACCATCAAGCTGAAATTCAAAGCAATTGAGGATCTAGGGTTATTCAGTATTTTGTACATAACAGAATTCAAGGATGAGGTCATCAGATACATTTTGAGCAGGGTTCATAACAATTTTATCTGGTTGGATCGGCCTTATATGATCACCAAGGAGGCTATTCAAGTGGTCACTAGCTTACCCAAGGTTGGTCAAGAACCTGGCAAGAAAATTTATAACTCAGAGGTCAAGAAACTCACCAGTGCAACTTATGATCACAGATCAACAAGGATCAACACAATTACCAACACTGATGTAAAATTTGCAAGCATGATAATTAGTTATAAGGTAACTCAATCTAGCTGATTGAATTCCATTTCTAGTTCATGCATTCATGCAGCATATCAGATGTTGAGGAATAATGCAAAGTATGATTTATGTGAATGGTTGAGGGGTGAGTTAATGATAAATCTTGGAAAGATTAAGGGAGTTAAGAAAGGAACTTTTAGATATGGTAATCTCATTGTATGTTTGATGCTTTACTTCATGAATGAGCTACCTGGTCTTAGAAAGAAGTGTTCGACACATGACATACCAGTAGGTATGAAGATTAAGGAAGCAATCACCGGTCTTGGTACCGACAAAGATGAAAAACTTTGGGGTTACTTCAAATTATTTCAGGAAAACATGAGGTAGAGAGAGAGGTTATCAAAGAAAATTGTGGAAAAATACTCCAATAACATCTATTTCATGGTGAAGACCGATGAAACCCTTATGGAGGCAGTTGAACCTAGGACTATCTAGGTCACAGAGCTTGGATATGAGGTAGATGACAGCATCCTAGACCTCTATGCAGAAATGTTGCTAGATGCCCCATTGGATGACAAAACAGAGCATTTTGGAATGGCACAAGAGAAGGATTTTGAAGTCAAAACTGGTTTTAATAGGAAGAGAAGGGAGAAGAAAATATAGAAGATGTCTACTTTGTGCAGAATGTCTTGTACAGAATAGACAATGGAATGGGTTTTAGATCTAAACTGGCAGGAGAACCAACAGTGGCTAGTACTCTGGAAGTGAAGAAGCTTGAAGCTTTCATTTTCCCTATCACCTCTGATTCTGACCCTGAGGACAATGAAACTTTAGCTTTTAGAAGGGTATAGAGGAAGAAGGAAGATCAACCACCAGTAGAGCAGAAGAAGGAAGAGCCTAGAGGAGGAGATTTGTCAGAAAGGTAACAAAACCTACTACATGCCCACCCCCAGCAAGGAAGCCTACACAAAAGAGGAAACCAGTTATATCTACTCTGGCAACCCCAAGAAAAAAGAAGAAGAGTGATGATACTGAGTTCGGTAAGGCCAAAATTACCTATGCTGAGCTAATTGATGAAATTACAAAAGATGGAATTTTTAAAAATGTATCTATGTGTTATGAGAATTTAGAAGAAATGAGTAGAATGAGATAGAAGAGGCAATCTTGTTAATATGGACATTTATAAGAAATCCTTAGTTGAAGTTTTGAAAGAAATACCTCTATCTTTGTATAATAAACTAGATACTAGAAGACTTGATGCATTCAAGAGGGATAGGGAGATCAAAGAGGTAGAACTTTTGACTTTATGTGGTGCTATTAGTAATGATGAAATGAAATTTATAGATGTTGCTAATAAAAAAAATTTTAGTACAAAACCCCGATAGATAATTTTAATGATGGGTAGAGTTAATGAAGTGATAAATGAGACCAGTGAAGGTTGGGCAAAATTCTTCTAGAAAAATCTAGATTTTCTTACATCTGAGGAAGAGTTTGTTAAGGCTACAACTTCCACCATTCATGATAAATCAAAAGGGAAAGGTATTTTGGGTAGTTAAACTCCAATTTTAACACCACTGGCAGTAACTATAGATATACAAAATCAACCGGATAAGGAGAGTGTACAGTTCATATCAGCAGAAACCATTTTTGAGGAAGGAAATGTACTGGTTATAGGAAATATTGTGGATAATACTCCACCGGTAGTAACTGACACTGCACCAAGTGGCAAAGTCACTGGTGCTAAAGAGGATAAGGTAGAGAGAACTGAGTCTATACCGATCATCAATATTGACTCCCTGACAAAGGTTTTGGCAATTGACACTTCTTAGGTTGATAAGAAATCAGTCACTGAGATGAGTCCAACTGAATTGATGATGATGGCTACTCAAAAAATTTTAAAGGTACTGCAGACAAGGGAATAATTGATCAATCAGTTACTGTGTGACACAAATTAATTCGTGATTGTAAGATTGAAGATGGATCAAGCCCTTCTGGCAAGCTCAAAACATTAACAGAGCATATTTCTAACAATTTTCAATCACTGAGGCAGATAGCAGACCGACAAGATTTAGAAAGATTCTCTACAGCTAAAAGAGCAACTTTTGATCAAATCATAGAATTACAGAAAAAGAAAATTGAAGCCAAACTCATTCTTATTGAGGTTTGTTTAAAACAGTGTGCAAATATCTACAGAGTTTGTTGGAACATAGAAATTCTTATAGCTAATGTAGATGACAAATTGAAGGAATTGTATGATAAGATAGCTAACATTGCAAATTCTTTTGATGGATTAACATCACTAAAAATATTTGTTGATGGACAAATTTTTTCCTTGGAGAACCAAATTTTTGCTTTGGAGAAGGAGAAAGATAAGATCATCTGGAGAGAAAGGGGTCTTAAAGGAATTGTAAGTCTAAGATTAGATTCATTAGGTGTTCATAAAAGAGAGTGCATGGACATGATTGCTAAACCAACACCGGAAGAAGTCAAAGAGAAGGAAACACCGGCACACTTACTAAGTGGACTAGTATCCATTTCTGAAACTTTGAAAATTGGCTACCATACATATCTTAAGCTATTGGATAAGGCTTACCCTGAAATTTTGAGGATAGTCAAGCTCCAGTGAAATAAACAGTAGTTATTCATTCTTTTGTTCTGAATTCTTTCAATTCTTTCACTGGTCTTTGGTATTGATGCCAAAGGGGGAGTATATATGTGTGAAAAATATTAGAATATTAGGAGGAGAGCACTACTCAAAGAAGCACACTAGTAGGGAATCCATTTTTCACATGAGTGTTGCCATCAATGCCAAAGAGGGAGATTGTTGGCAATTGACACTCATGGGATTCATTTTGTTGTCATTGATGGCAACAAGATTTGATAGGAATCATTTACTGATAGATACCAGCTTTGGAGCATTCAGGGATACATCGGCACCGGCACCATCACTAGCATTGACATCCCACACTTCATGAAGCCGACATCAGGAAGATTTTTTATAAAATCATTTTGTAATTATTCCATAAAGCCTAAATTGTATATCCTTTTGTAATGCATTGAAAGACGACATAAGGCATATTGTTTGTATGGGTATATATAGGTTAGTGAGTTAGGACATTATGTGATATAGATGGGATATGAAATCATTAAGGATTATGCGAGGATAGAACTTGTGAGGATTGTGGAATGCGAAGATCATTTGTATGCGAATGTTTTATCATGCAATGATATGTAAATTTTTTGTAAGACATTCATGGAGGGAAGGTAATATTGGTAGTAGTGTTCAGGGTTTATGAATCGGTATAGAGCAGAGCTATAACCGAAACTCTATTTGGCATAGCAGATGCATGTTGTGAGTTCAATTTCATTGTTTTACTTCAGTAGAAGCTTGTAGTCAGTGAGGCTCTTTAGTGATGAGCGGTTTTCTCTAGGAAGTATGCCTTCCTGCATGTGTAGGCCCCCATTATATGTAATATCTTTCATATGGCCAGTGAATTTATATTGTGGGTCACAAATCCCACCGTGGTTTTTCCTCTTTGAGGTTTTCCACATATAAATTATGTGTGTTATGGTGTTCATTTATGCGGATTGTTCATTTGCTTCTAGTTATACATTTATTTGTTTACCGGTTTATATGTGTTTGGTATAAAAGCATAAAATCTTATTATATCGACAGAACACTGATTCACCCCCCCTCTCAGTGTTCTTGGATTCCAACAATGTTTCACATTACAAAACATTATCATATTATCCTATCAATCTGTTACACAAAATGATCTAACCAACTGACCTATATACCCTTTACAATTCATCTTGCCTTATGCCATCTTACGAAGATAATTACAATATTAATATGCATGTCGGCTAGATAACATAAATACATGAATATCAAAAATAATTGTCGATGTCAGATTAAAAAGATGTCGGTGTCCAATATCAATAACCTAATTCTAAACCATGTCAGCCTGTATTGCTGATAATCAAAGAAATCCTTCCGACCTGCCAATTCCATTGAAGTGTCTGTAAAGTGTCTGCTGGTACACAACTACCCCAAAATATGAATCCGAAACAAGTTGCCATGTTTCCATCAATGACAACATAGTGAAAATAATCAATTGAGTGTCAATTGCTAACAATCTCCCCCTTTGGCATTGATGGCAACACTCCTGTGAAAAATGATCATGGTTTCCATCTATCGGTTTCATTCTGAACCTACTCCCCCTGAGCTGAATATTCATCTATGATCATAATAAAAGAAAAACTCCATATCTCCATATCTCCACCTAATATATACAACTCTCCTTTTTTGTTTTTCAATCTATATCACTCCCCCTTTGATGTCAATGCCATCAAAAAATCCAAAAAGAATACCAAAAATCAGGATGAAGAATGAAAAATATTGTATAATGAATATGTCCCAAAATACCTTACTGGAGTTGGATGTAATTGAAAATATCCAGATAGGCCTTCTCCAAGAGCTCAAGATAGGTATCCCAACTAGATTTGAAAGTACCAGAAATAGATACAAGTCCACTTAGCATATGGGCAAATGACTCTTTCTCAGTTAACTCTGTCGGTGTGGACTTACCAACCAGATCTATACACCCCTTCTTATGTATACTAAGTGAATCCAATCGGGGACTCACCAAACCTCTAAGACTTCTATCTCTTCTTTTGATTTTGTCTTTTTCCCTATCAAGAGAAAAAAATTGGGCTTCCAATACCAGAATTTGACCATCAATAAATGTAGTCAAATAATGTGAACCATCAAAATAATTGACTATGCCTACAATTTTCTCCTGAGATTCCTTAATCCTCTTATCCAAATCAACTATAAGTAAGCCTATGTTACAACATATTCTATAAATATTGGTACACTGTCTTAAAGAATTATCTATCAATTTCAAATTATCATTGATTTCCTTCCTTTCAGACTCAATCATTTGATCAAATGTAGCTCTCTTTGCCTGTGTGAATCTCTCCGGTGCTTTTCAGTTTGATATCTGCCTCAAGGACTGAAAATCCTTTGAAATATGCTCAGTGATTATCTTAGGCTTGTCAAATGGGGTCACTTCTATGTCAAACTTTCACTTTGGGACTAGTCTATGCAAAACAGTGATATACTGATCAATAATCCCTTTATCCATTAGATCCCTCCTTCAACATTTTATGTGCAACCATCATCATGAGTTCAATAGAGCTCATCTTGGTTATGATTTTCTTTTCATCCTGTGAGGTGTCAATTGACAACAATGATGGACTCACTACCAGTTCCCTACTGGATTCCCCTTTCTTCTCCTTTGATGATTTAACCTTTGTAGCTTCCTCACTTGCACTAGTGGCTTCGCCACTTGGTGAAGTCTCAGTTACTGTCAGTTCCTCCCTAGGAACTTTAACCTCAACCTATACATTTGTATCTGGATGACTATTATCCTCAACATTAGAAACTTGTACATTATCAACCTTTACACTCTTTGTATCTACTGGTATCTCAACATTGATTTGTACATTTGTATCTACCGGGGACTCAATTTCCACTATCTTAACATTTTTCAAAATTGAGGGTGAAGTACCATAATACCTTAACCCTTCCCTTCAACTGAGATGTCTACAATATTTGTCTTATATTATAGTGAAGTATAAAAACCACAGTTCTCTTCAAATAACTTAACCCATTCTTTGTGGGTCTCTTTGATTATCTCATTTACTCTACCTAACATAAGACTGATTATTCTATGCTTGTTGTTAAAGATTTTCCTATCTGCAACCTCAAGTGTCTTATCCATCTCCTCTGGAGCAATAGAAACACAAACAAATAACAACTCTTGAATCTTTATAAGCTTGTCCCCTTGCATTATTGATATTCTCCTAGCATCTAACATATCATACAACTATGTCGGTATTTGGTTTTCAATTTCTATCAAGGCTTTCTTATAAATATTCAAATATAACAAAACTGCTTCCTCTACTTCTCTTTGTTCATCATTATCTAAATGCTCATAATAAAATTGTACATTCTTTAACATACCATCCTTAATAATTTTATCAACTAACTCTACACAAGTCTTTGGTGGAATGACAGTTACATTGCCATATTCAATTGCCAGATCAATGTCATCCTTCCTCTTTCTCCTTCTAGTACCGAATGGGGCTGAAGGTGTTTCTTTAGGAGCTCTAAACTATGTCAGTAGCTTGATAGTAACTTTCCTAACCGGTTGCTTCTTAGCCTCTACCATAGTTTCTCCATTTTTCTTCCTTATTACCCTTTTGAAATCCAAGGGTGTGTCATCTTCAAATGCAAATTCAGCTGCAATAGGTTCAACGAATATTTCTGGTTATTTTCTCTTCCTGCCTTTCTCTGGGACAACATCAATCAATTCTTTGATGTCTTGTGAAACCTTTTCAATGAACTTACTTGCCTTACCTTCCTCCTTCTCTCTTTTCTTCTGGTTGAACTCAATTTCAACCTATTTCTTCTTCTACTTTGTAGTACCACAGGGTTTCTTAGCTTCATCAATAGGTGCATCAATCAACATCTTTGCATAAGCATCTAGAATCTTTGAATCAACTTCATAACCCATCTCCTCAATCCAGATCTTCTAGGGTTTGACCGCTTCCATGAGTGTTTCATATTTCTTAACTATGAAGTATGTGTCAATTGAATACTTCTCAACAATGTGCTTAGGAACCCTCCCTCTAGATTTCATAGCCTTCTGGAATTCCTTAAAATAACCCCACACTTTATCATCTCTCTTACTACCCAACGAAGCAATTGATTGTTTTAGTTGCCTCCCTACCAAGATGTTAAATGCCCATTGTCTCTTCCCAAAAATGGCAGTCTCATTGATGAAAAATAGCATTAAACAGACAATAAGATTCCCATACTAGAATGTTCCTTTCTTTTGTCCTTTAATCTTCCCTAGGTTTATCAATAGTTCATCAAACATCCAACCACATAGATCCAACTTCTCATTCTCCCTCATCATTTTATGAGTTGCGTAAATGCAAGAGCTAGAAATAGAATTCAGTCAGTTTGATTGAGTTACCTTATACCCAATAATCATGCTTCTGAATTTGATGTCTCTGTCGGTGATAGTGCTAATCCTTATTGATCGCTTGTCTGATGTTGCACCAGTGATTTTGTTGACCTGATCATTCAAAACTTTCTTCTCCAGATGTTGCCCAACCTATGGAAAACTGGTGATTGCCCTTATGGCCTCCTTCATAATCTTATATGGTCTATCTAACTAGATAAACTCTCCATGCACTCTACTCAACACATACCTATGATAGACTTATAAAGCACTGAGAGGCGAGGGGTGAATTAGTGATAGAAAAAACAATACCACTTCAAATACAGACTGGTAAAAACAATTAGCTAGTTTAGTTAAAACTATATATGCAATCCAAAATGGTATTAAAGAATCCACAACAAGTAAAACATCCACCATAACACAAATGTTTATACATGGAAAACCCAACTGGGAAAAACCACGGTGAGATGGAACTCACAAGTTAACTCTGTGTAGTAATAGGTAACTAACCGATTAAGGTCTACAAAATGCTCTCCTAGGAGTGAATCCTATTAAAGATCCCAATGCCCTTCTAGGAGCTATACCCTGTTAAAGGTAGTACCCTGTTAGGAGTAACCTCGATAGAAGATTTCAAAACCCAAACTAATGGATCACCTGGTTAGAGGATTTGTACAAAAATCTTGTTAGAGCTTACCCTGTTAGGGGATTTGACTCTTGTAGTGATTAGAAAACAATAGGTAGAGATAATCTAATAATAGAACATCTTGCTGCTATAGATCCTCTTCAGCTCACTCAAAACTACATCACCAACTTATTCTGGAATTTGCAACAACTCAAACTTACAACATCAACTGTATCTCGCATCATATAAAATAGTTCATCACAATGTCATTATATAGACATTAGATTTCATGTTGGTTTAGAAACTCCATCACAATTTCCTAGGTGTAGTGTATCTAGACAATCTCGCATAACACATCACAGATTACCGCCAAATCTATCGGTTAGGGATAAC
Source organism: Cryptomeria japonica (assembly GCF_030272615.1). Classification (NCBI taxonomy): domain Eukaryota; kingdom Viridiplantae; phylum Streptophyta; class Pinopsida; order Cupressales; family Cupressaceae; genus Cryptomeria; species Cryptomeria japonica. Next base: position 290,810,518 of record NC_081411.1, on the reverse strand, counting down.
TCATCACAACCGGTGATAACTCATCACACAATCAGTGAAACCGGGTGGAACATGGATACCGATTAAGAGTTAACCTCTTCAAACATTTAAACTGATTGTCCTCCATTTGCTTCCTTGATGTTCTACATAGTATCTCCAAAACTAGTGTTAATGACAATGACCAAAACCAATGTGATGCAGAGAATCTTAGAGCTTGTTCTAATCACCTTCTTGGTTTAATTGTCTACTCAACCCTCTAATTCCTTGATTGGGGTTTTTCTATCTAGACCTCCAAGGTCTGATCTATTTTGGCTTCCCTCCATGGTATAGCCACTGGTCTTAGACAGTCAACTCCTCCTATTGAGGTTGCCAACTCAATCTCTACACACCACTCGTAGGGCTCCAACAACTCCTGCAAGGATCACAACACACTAGTTGGTTCTCAGTGTTCAAAATGAATTTACTTTATGTCTATGATGTCTTTGAGGGGTTTGGGAATCTTCAAACTCATCTCTAAGGTTTCCTATCCTCTCTTTGACTCTACTAGTTACAAATAGGCCTAATTCAATTAGCCCTCCTATGCCAGTTTTTAGGACTTGTTTAAAAAATTTCCACACAAGGCCAAAAAAATATTGTAGATTTGAGTACCCTTTTCAGAGTTACAAACAATATTGGAAAATTACATCCCGGTTATTTGTACACATGGAGTTTCCAATACTACACTATTTTCAAGGGTTTAAACCTCCCTGGGTGACTTGGAAATATGGCTTTAAAACCCTTCACAGTCAAACCATCTGCTCAATTAAATTGTGGATTCTTCAAGGGAACTTAAAGGGATTTCCAAACATGTATCATTTTGTCTTCCACCAATCCATATGTGCTCAGAATTTGCACATCTTTTGTTTTCCTAACTCACCAACTCCTAGCGGTGAGCCTAGGGCTTCATTGTAGCTCCTCCACCAAGGCTTGCAAAATAACAAAACCTACTCTAAACTTATGTATAGACCCTAACATTTCATTCCACTTGATTTAAATAGGTTACATCAATGGATGCTCAAGTTAGAGCCATTTTACTCTTAAACCCTACTTTGTAAGGGTTTTACACCTAGTTACAGAGAATGAATGAGATCTCTGCAACCTAACACAAACAAACTTACTAATATACCTTTCTAGAAAATAAATTCAACAAACACTCATTCCCATCAATTATATTCTCTTACAAGTCTGTACTGGACCGTACAATGCAATGAAAATAAGGAAAAACTGTCAAAAATGGTGAAAAGACAACATTTCTAGAAAGCACAAACTTGTTCTTGCATTCTAGAATCTCCAAGTCATACAATGAAAGTGATTTTGTATTATATGTTGATGGTTCAGTTGGTTAAACCAACTTTGCAATGACAATCATCAAAAATACAACTTTTGCAAAATGTTCCTCAACAACTTTTACATATTTTTGTCACCTGAGATGCAACTTGCATTCTAGCGCATTCCAAGGCTCCTGAAGGACCCCAAGCATCCTAGAAGTCCTAAAAACAAAATAATAGACCCCTATTGCATGATAAAAATGATCTAGAGTACTACTCTTGTGATCTACATTAACATTTCAACTTCTTAGGCTGATAGCATCCTGACCACAAAAAACACAACCAAAAGCTTGGACAACTCAACCATGGCTCTATTGAGTCCCAAATGGTTGGTCCATTATTACATCATGAAGAACAATACAAAAACTTAGAAGAAAACAAAATTGCATGCTTGGAGTGTTAGGTGCCCTGCACCATAATGTCATTGGTTCATATACTGGTTAGACTCCTTCAAACTGGTTGAACTCCATTATACAAATGATAGTACCGATATGCAAACTTAAGACTTTATAATAGTATTGATTTAAGATGACCATTACAATGTGAGCATATGTGTGTGTATGTGCCATCAATGACAACACATAAAGTCATCCTTTACAAATATCATCATCAAGCCAACAATATCCCCCTTTGGCATTGATGGCAACACTTAGAAAATTTTACAACTTTACAACTAAGTGTGCTTACAAAAATTGTACATACAAATTTCTATATTTACTCCCCCTTAACAATAAAGATCTACTTCCCAAATACATACAAAATTTTCACATCAAATACATATTTCTACTCCCCCTTTGACAACGGTGCCAAATTAAAAAGTAAAATACATATATATTAAATCAAAGTTTGCATCAAAAACCGCATAAATATAAGAGTTTCTCAAGGAGTGTTCACTGCAATTTTCAAGAAAATATCACTGAAAGAAATCTCCATCTAAGTAAAATCATTATCCCATGTTTCCAATAATGTTTCAATTATCTCAATGCTTGTCATAACTTGTGCAGTGAATTCTTCCATAGCATCTATTGTGCTCATTTCAAGGGTTGACATAACTGCTTCTGCATCTTTGTATGCCCATTGCAGGATGTTCTTGATTTCTTTCAATGATCTCAAGCTCTTAACCTGTTCACAATCATAAACATCTTACTGATGTTGCAGAACATCAACTGATTTTCCAAATGATAAGGCCGAATCTTGTAAAGGTATGTAAGCAGTACATATCCTCTCCAGTTCATGTTCTATCACTTCTCGCCTCTTCTTTAAATCAGAAAAGAAAAAAGAAATGTTAGAGGTATAGGCCAAAATCCTTCCTCCAGTTTCAACAACACTTCTCAAAAGATCTTTGTTGACAAATAAAGCAATCTTCCCTTTATCGATATCTGATATAAGGCGCTCTCCCCTCTTCTTTTTGTAACTCTTCTCAGCTAAGGTTTGGGCTACATCTTCAAGTGTTTTTAGTTGATCATTAGAATCAACAACCAATTGTCCAAGTTTGCCGGTAGGGGTATTGACATTGCCAATGTCAATCTCAGGTAGGAGAATGTCAATAATTGTTTGTATCGTTTGGGCTTCTTTCCTCTGTTATTTTAGCCTTTTCTTTTGAGCCTGAGATTGCATAATAGAAGAAATATCCATGAGTTTAGATGCACTCATATCATCTATATTTATAGGCCCTTTAATACTTATAGCATCATCCTCATCATCATCTTGTTGTTGTTTTGCCTTTTCTCTTTCTCTTTGAATTGTTTACTGTATTGTTTTCGTTGTTGTCTTCTCTTTGTCTTTATCCTTTTTCTTTTCAGTTTCCTTCACTACAACCTCTTTTTCTTTATCATTTTCTACCTCTGCAGGTTTCACCTGTGTACTTGTAATAATTGGTGGTAGTTGAATATCAACTTTTTGTTCTTTTTCTGGTGGCGGTGGAACAACCACACTAGGTTCATTAACCGGTGTATTAGCTACTTTCTGTGTTTCAGAAATGACCAGTTGCAATATAGATTCCTTAACTGGTTCAATGATATTGCCAATTGTATCAATGGTGTCTTGTATTTCATCAATATCATCAACAACAAAAAATAACCGGTGGGGAAGTTGTATCATCCTTATCTTTAACAACATCTGGTGCACTATTCCCTTCATCATTTAGCTCTGGTAGAGCTTTAGTCTCCGTTTGTGATTTCAATTGCTCATGTATCCTTCAAATATCTTTAGCGATCCTGTGGGTATCATCTTCAATAGATTGTACCTTTCTCACCAATAGCTTCAATCTTCTTTCCTTAAAATTAAATTGTCCTTTGAAATTATCAAGCAATGCTAACAATTCATCTCTAGATAAATCAGAAAAATATTGAATGAAAATTTTGTCAATGATTTCTTGATCTTGATCAACAACCACTTTCCACATATTTATAAGAATAGAATACAAAGAATCAAAGATATCCTTTTCAATATCCTGAGACAACCGATTGAATTGACACAATGATTGATTACCTCTTGAACAACTTGTTGTTTCTGTCCATCATCAAAAGAATCAAAATACTCTTTCACATTATCAAACCTTTTCCTCCCTAATGTCTTTAGAGTCCTTTTAAAATTTGTCATAGGCTTGAATGATATAACATTAATAAGAGTACTTTGCTTTGATATTTCTCCTATTGATTTGGCTTTATTACCAGTTGCTTTCATCTTCTTAGTCTCCTCTTCTGTGTCAATATCTTCATATTTGATGAGTTGAGATATTAGCATATTTTTATCCTTGGAACTCTTAAGTTTTTGTCATATTTTGATTTACATAATAGTAATGATGTATCGGAAGTTTATTATATGTATTTAAGATGTTAGCCTGAACCTATTAAAACATGTTTTGTCTTTGCCAGTTTATTCCTTAAGCCATGTTATTCATTCATGTTGCCATGCAAATTGTTTAGGCAATATCATGTGTGAAATGAATAGATGTTTTGATTAATTTAAATAGATGTGTATGTTATTGTATGTTCTTTCTTTTTGAGATTGCAAGAATAAATTGATGTTGTTAGGAAGGCTCTCCTATCGCACCATTTGTAGTAGGAGACATTCAAGGAGAGACTGAAAGATAAAATCAATAGAAATGTTGATGGGCGTAAGGAACGGCAGACGAAAATTAATTGTGCAAAGTTTACTGATGTCTTACTCAAAGTAGACATTAGTGTTGAAAATGTCACCACGATGTGTTATGATTGTGGTTCGGTTTAGATCTACATTATCAATGACTCTCCATATGTTTCCTTTCTTGATTATTTGTCTGCATCTTCTAATTAGCGTGATCTGCGTAATAGGAAGTAATTGTTTTCTTTTGAATAAAGGTATTTATCTCTTTTCTGAGGTTAGATGGAAAAAGAGAAAAAGTAGAGCAAAGGATTTTAGAAATAAATTTATAAGTGTTTTGATTTTCCTTTGATGTTGAATCATGTAATGACTTCCGAAGAACAATGAATAAAAATATGTTATTCTGAGCACTTAAAGTTGTTTTTGGGAATCCTGGAATCACTCATCCAAGGGGGGCCACTTGGTGAATGTTCCTGTGCCTTTGTTAAGATTAGTTTTCTTCTTTAGTTGTAGTAGACGTTCTTGCATTGACTCTTCCTGCAGCCATTAGAAATAGATCCATTGACTGTTCCTGCATCCAAACCAAAACAGAGTAATTTCTGTTGAGTGGCATTGAACTTAGCCAGTATTGCTTGAATGAATTTATGTTAATGCAGAAGTTTTCCTATAGCCTTTCAATAGTTTTAATTCTTGCTTATCTTTTCTGTATAATGTTAGTTGGTGCAGTAATGCAGAGTAGCTATTGCAAGAACTTAGTGTATATATAGTTCAGATCCATTTCAAGTATTAAGTCCCTGGGTTGAGAATCAAATGAACACTAGCTATGGAAATAGTGACTTTACCAAGTGAATCTCCAAACTTCGGGTTGAGACTTCAACTAGAGTTATTATTCTTATTGTGGGTTAAACAATATTCTTCTTGAAGAATAAGTTCTCTACCTGTTTTCTTTGTTGCAGACTATTTCTTTACATATCCTTTGGGTGTTGGTTCCTTTTTGACTTGAACACTTCTAGTCACTCTTGTACCGGTTGACACTGAAGGTGCTTGCTCAACTTTCTTCTTCTTACCTTTAGCACTACTGGGTTGAGCAGGTGCAATTTTCTCCTGATAAGCTCTTAGTCTTTTCTTCTTCTTGTCCATTAGAGATGCCAAAAGGTTATTGGCATAACCAATTAACAAGTCATAATAGACTTCATAACTCATTTCTTCCATCTCATCTTCCCTGGGTTCAACAGCGTCAATGAGATAAAAGTTTGTGGTGACTGTGCAACATATGTCTTTTGCAAAGTGTTTCACCACATCTTCAAGTAGCCTCAACCTCATGCTCATCTTCTTTTGGAACTCATTGAAATATATGTTCATGGCAACATGGAATGTGTGCTTCATAGCCTTAATGTTGTTCTTGATTTGAACTGTAACCGGTGTGTCTTTTGACCATTCAATATCACTGATTCCTGATAGGAATTTATAAAAATAGAAGAATAGACCAATCAATAGTTGACCAAACTTGAACTTTTGAATATTTTCTTTCTTAAAATTAATTGTAGGTTCAACATCAATTGGCTCCTTATTTCTTCGCATAGGTCATAATCTGTATTCTTAGCAATCATCCTGTAGGTTGTATGCACAACAGTAGATGGCACACTATTCATCCTACTGGAATAAAATATCCTATAACTAATGACCATAGTTGCAAGTCTAACTATTGGATCTTTAATGTTATTGATTGAAAATGCATGACCGTTAGGGGTGGTACTAGTCAATGTAGTCACAGTCTCTTTTAAAATTTTCCTTAGCTTTAGAACTTCACCAATTTGCCAAAAACTAATCACTGCATGAATTGCTTCCTTCGTGATTGTGTGCGACCTATCAAGATACATATTTTCTCCATGCACATGACTAATAATTATCCTAACATGTTCCTCTTCAAAATCTTCAAGAAAGTATGCTACATTATGAAAACCTTTTTCATAAACCCTAATGTATGTAGGTTTGATTTTTCCATTCTTATCACACAAGGATTTGGGTTGAGAATAAATTGATGATGATCCTACATCCTTAATTTAATAGTCAATGTAGCTAGATAAATCACCTTTGATTATAACACCATCATGAACTTGAGACAAAACATTATATAATTCAATTTTGTCAGATTCCATAAACTTCATAGGTTCAACAGTAATCATAAGTCTCTCTGCTTTCTTAGCCGACATTGCCATTATCTTGGTTTGAGAGAGATTAACAAAAGAATACCTTATTCCCTTTGCACTGGTAGGGTTTTTGGTTGCTCTCTCAAATGCACACTTGTTTCACCTTCTCCGATCTTTAAATTTAATTCGGCTTTTGATCCGTAGCACAAATCCGTTCGTAATCAGCTAACACTTCTTTTCTTCACTCTGCAGGTGCTCAAAAATTAATCTTTGAATGCATTTAGGGTAAAACTAACTTGGAAAAAATTAATTTTATAAACTCACCCACTACATTAAATGAACAATCGATAGGGTAACAAATCCTAATATACCTCTTAACAAAACTTGCTTAAACCAATAGGTATATAACCAGTTGGTAATCCTTTAGAAAACCGATAGACAATGATATCAAGAATTCTCACAGAACAACTCAAAATGCAAAACTTTCTTACCATACACTCTTCAGGAGTTTGGAAGTAGATTTGCCGCTATGCTCCCCTTAGGCTTGTTTAAAAGCTTACTTCACTGGTGCAGGATTCTCCACAATAGGTGAAGGGTTAGGTTCTTCTACAGTCTTGTCCTCACTCTTCTTCTTCTAGATTCTATTCATCTCCACTCTGATTTCCTCAACATTGACCTTCTCCTTACCTTTAAGATCTACAAAATGGTTAACCAGTTTGTTCTTCATGGTTCTACAGAACTTTACCATGTGTCCCAATTTCTGACAATGATAGCTGGCCATCCCAAATGCTCTACATGGTCCTACATTGTCTTTTCCAGTTCTCCTTCTGCAATTCATAGCCACATGTCCATAATTATTGCAAATGGTGCAAATCATATTTGTTACCTTTTCCATTTTATATGGACTGAACCAATTGACATAGGGTTTCTCCCAATTCATGTTTCTTCGATTGTCATAGGTACTTCTCTAGTCACTGTTAGGTCTTGGATTCATGTGAGGTACCCAATTGTTTTATCCATATCTGCATTCAACCAATCTATGTCCATACATGTTGCATGTGTAACAATGACCTTCAAATCTTCCAAACACATCTAGAATTATTACTATAACCTGTGTTCTCATTATGTCTGCTTCTACACACATTAGTAGTATGTTCAGGTTTGAGACAGTTAAAACAAACATGTTTGAAAACCTTCTGACCGGTAGGATTTTTACCCTTAGGAGTTGTATTACCTCCATGCATGTTTCTCTTGGTACCGGAAGATTCTCCTTTCTCAAATGTATTGAAACCAAGTCCAGATGTGTCACCTTTCATCCTCTGAGATTGGATCTTCTTATCCAGCATAGAAGAGCTCTTATTGAACTTTTCAAGATTTCCATTAGCTCTAGTAAGTTCTCTCGTAAGATCCTCATTGTGCTTAGTCATAGTCTCTCTTAGAGATATTACCATTTCAAGATCTATCTATAAGGCTTCCTTCTCTTCCTTCTCCTCATGCCAATGTTCATGCAAGGATGCATTCTCTTGCATGATCTCTCTCTTTGATTAGATCTTTTGTTGGCTTGATGATGATTGTAATGTATTCATCACTTGTTGTCATTAATGAAACACTCTCACACACACATATGTTTACAATGACTACAGGTGTAACTTCAATGGTTTACACTGTTAACCGGTATGTTTAAGGTCTATCTCTAACCAGTACTCTGTATCAACCGATATGTGATTAAGAGATAACCTGTGGTTACATTAAGTTGGCATCAAAATGAAGATAAAGATGAATATGGAGATCAAGTGGAAGATTCTAGGACAATGGTTCACATTTTTTGTTCCAATCGGTATTGACTGTTCTAACTGGTATTTGTTTTTTTGATGAGTTACCAGCACTGACTTCTTGACGGTCATTTTTGTGATGAGTTATGACTACTTGTCTAGATACACTGCACCTAGGAAATTGTGTTTTGATTTCCTATGGCCGACATAATATTTGAATGTCTATTTAAAGACATCTTAGTGAATCATTTGAAACTAATATAGAATGATGGTATGCGAATAATGATATGCATAAAGAGTGAAATCTTTTGTTGAGGAGCGATAAGTGTTAAGATGAAGAGAAGTTTTGAATGTACTTAGAAGGATCTAATAAAGAAAATGTTGTGCTACTCAGAATAGATCAATCCATTCTTGTTGTTTTCTAATCATTACAATAGAATCAAATCTCCTAACCAGGTAAACTCTAACAAGCTTCATTGTACAAATCCTCTAACAAGGTGATCCATTAGTTTGGATTCTCAAATCCTCCAGCAAGGTTACTCTTAATAGGGTAGTACTCTTAACTGGTTATAAGCTTATAATCAAGCTTGGTATCTCTAACAAGATTTTCTCCTACCAGAGCACTTTGTAAGGCCTTAACCGGTCAGTTATCTATTACTGCAAATAGTTAACTTGTGAGTTCCATCTCACCGTGGGTTTTACCTATTTGGGTTTTCCACGTATAAACACTTGTGTTATGGTGGATGTTCTACTTTATGTGGATGTTGTTATTTCATTTTGGATAGCATGTATTTTGTTTAAATGCTTGGTTAAGGTCATCTACCGGTTAGTATTTGAAGTTGTATTTGTTTTAGTGTCACTGATTCACCCCCCCCCTCTCAATGCTTTTCAAGTCCATCAATTGGTATCAGAAGCCTAACTTATTTGAAGCCTAACCACTTAGAAGGGAATATTGAAACTACCATGGGGGGCAGAAGCTACTCCGAGATGGTTAGAGAGCTAGAAGCCAGTAGAAATGAAATTGAATCCCTTAGGGGCAAATTGAAAGTTTCTCAAGTCAAAAGAAGAGAGCTATCTAAAAAACTGCTAGAAATATCTGATAATAGTTCTTCAGATGAAGCCAATATTGAAGCTTTAGCTGATGAATTTGAAAAGGTGAACGATGAAAAACTGAATCTAAGAAGAGAACTAGAAGGTCTCACTATCTGCATGAGTCAGGGACTGGAAGCCAGAAGAGCTATTGAAGATCTTATCAAGGTAAGAGGTCAAGAGATCATAAAGATCAAATGGGAAAGAGACACTATACATGAGGACTTGATTGTTGAAACAGAAGAAAAGGAGGACCTAAAGCTAGACCTTGAGTTGGCATCGTCTCTGAAAGAGAACCTGTCTAAGCATAATGAAGATCTTGTCAAAAATATTACTGAAGCTAATGAGAAATTGGAGAAGTTTGTCAAAAGTTCTACCATGCCGGAAGAACAATTTCAATCATAGAGAATGAAGGGTGATATCTCTTGACTTGGTTTTCAAACAACTGAAAAAGGAGAATCCTCTGGTACAAAGAACAAAACTACTCCTAAAGTCAATAAGACTACTGTTAAGAAGGTTTTTAAACCTGTCTACTTTGTTTGTCACAAGCCTAGTCATACTGCAAATGTTTGTAGAAACAAACCTAATAGAAACGCAAATTACAATACTAATGTTAGGTTTGTGTCTAGAAAGTTTGAAGGTCATGGCTACACATGTGGAATGTATGGGCATAGACATGTTGAGTGTAGATATGGATCAAACAATCCTATACCATGCATCCTAGACCAAATGGTGACCGGATAAGGAATTTTGATAACCGGGTAAACTGGAACTGGCAAAGATCCTATGGCAACTGGTTTAGTCCATTCGAAATGGAAAAGGCAACAAATGTTGTTTGCACCTTTTGTAATAACATTGATCATGTGGCTATGAACTGCAAAAGAAGAAAAGGAAGAGGAAATGCAAGACCCTAGAGATCATCTGGTATGGTATGTTACCACTGCAACAAACCAGGGCACTTAGCAAAGTTCTGTAGATCAAGAAATAATATACCGGTCAACTCTTTTAAGGATCAGAAAGGCAAGAAGAAAGTTGATATCGAGGAAACCAGAGAAGATATGAATCAAATTTGGAAAAATAAAGGTGATGACTCACCTACAAAAGAAACTATTCCTTCACCAAGTGAAGAGAACCTAGCACCGGTAACTTAAGCTTGTTTAACATGGCTAAGGGGAGCGTAAAGGTAAGACATCTTCGGACCCCTCATAAAATGAGTGAGAAAGAATCTTTGAATTTTGAATTTTGGTGACTTTTTGTTGATGTGTTATCAACCAGTATTTTATTTAAGCGATAAATAAAAATTAGGGTTTGTAACCTAAAGTATGGGCATTTATTATAGTTGGTAAAAAGGGATAAAAGAAAGTTTTAATTTGTCATTTTCACCCTAACCCTTTCGAGAAAAGAAATTTGAAGCAATTGCAGAGAAGAACAAGATTGTCTAGGTGTAAATTGGCAAATTGCTTTGTGATTAGAGAAATCAAGTTGAATCAAAGTTGCAGAGAGGCAAACGGGTGTGCATTTGAACATTTCAACTGGAAAATGGAGCGACGTACTAGATATAAGGTATTTCTTTGTATACTGCTTCAAAATTTTCTTATCTAGAATGGCATCTACTTCTAAGCCTGTAGAAAGGTTGATGATCACTGTTGAGCCTAAAGAAACTCTAAAGGTAGAAGAACTTATATTTTATAATGCATTATCGCAAGTCTCGAGTGGTGTTGTGATCAAAGGTGACTTGTCCAGCTATATAGATTGCAAAATACAAGATTTAGGAACTCTACACATCTATACTCAGTTGAAATCACTTTGTGATAAGAATGGAAAAATTGAAGCAAAATATGCTAGGGTTTTTGAAAAAGGGTTTCATAATGCCGCATATTTTCTTGAATATTTTGAGGATGAACACATAAAAATCATTTTGAGTTGAGTCCACGAAGAGAATATGTATTTGGAAAGGACCCATACAATAACCAAGGAGGCTATTAGGGCTGTAACGGGTTATTTCTCAACTGGTGAAATCCTTGTGTTAAGAAGAATTTCAAAAGATACTATTTTTAAATTAACCGGTTCTACATCTGATAAGCGTTCTTTCTCTATCAACACTATTAGAGACCCTTTGGTGAAACTTGTAGCAATGGTGATAGGCTACCAGGTATTCTACTCCAGTAGACTTAACAGTGTTCCATCTGCAGCAATTCACACAGCACATAGAATGATTATTGATAATGCAAATTATGATATTTGTGAAGCTATCAAAGACTAGTTATTTCAAAACTTGAAATCCATTAAGAAGGACAACACACAAAAGTTTAAATAAGGTCAGCTATTAGCCGGGTTATTTTTCTATTTTCAGAACTTCCTACCAGGCATTGGAGATATTGAATGGTCCAAGGAACAACAGGTCAATGCACAGATCAAGAACAACATTAAGGTCGTGAAGAATACTTTTTCAGCTGCCGTGAAGAAGTATTTTAATGAATTTCAGAAAAAGATGAGCATGAGAATGAGGTTACCTGAAGATGTGGTAAAACACTTTGAAAAAGACATAATCTTCACAGTTACCACTGACTTTTGCTTGATGCAAGCAATTGAACCTAGAGAGGAAAAGATGGAAGATATGAGCTATGAGGTTAATCATGACTTACTGGTCGGCTATGCTAATACCCTGTTAGCATTGTTTAAAGACAAAAAGAAGGCAAATTTGTACATTGTGGCAGTCCAAGTTGTACCAACTGAAACCAGTACTATACCTGCAGCTAAGGAGAAAGGAAAGCAAAAGAAGACTGATGAAAAATCTCCTATGAAAAAGACCACAAGGGTGACTCAGAGTGTCCTAACAAAGAAGGAACCAACACCTAAAGAATATGTAAAGAAGGAGAATGCACCAAAGCAGAGAAATCAGAGACTAATTTTGCAACCAGACTCTGAGGGTACAGATTCTGAAGAAGAACCAAAGAAGGAAAAAGCAACCGGCAGAACATCTAAGAAGATAAAGGTAGTGCCAAAGGCAACTACACCTATAGATATTGCTACCTACAAACCTGACACAGTCTTTGAGAGGACAATGAAGTCATTAGAAATAAATAGGTTTGATAATGTCAAAAACCATTATGATTCTTTTATTTAAGATGAGCAGAAGCAAGTAATCCAACAGGTAATTACTTATTTGGGTCATTACAATAGATTTCCACATGATTCGGAGAAAGATGTTTCAATCTCTTTGTGTAATACTTTGTTAGAGAAATGGGATGAAGCAATTCAATTGAAAAAGAAGATTTTTCATGAAATATTTGTACATTATTTTTCCAATCTATCATCAGATGGAATTAGTGCTTTAATTGAGGAATACAAAGCATATTTTGATTTTAAAATGAGGAGATTGAAGCTCCTTAATGGAAAAAGGGCAGTTATTGAATCTGAGACCCATCAACTAGCCTATGTAATCAAACAAAGCGAAGAAAACATCCACTCTCACAATAAGGATGATACTCTAGATGATGCTCCTCGACTGGAAATGGATGAAGAGGAAATTGTTCAAGCTGATGAAGTCTATCCAACCAAAAAGAAGGATGATTCCATTATTCTTGTTCATGAATATGTTCAAGACACAGTAGACCTATCTAGAGACATTACTGCACCAGATATTAATCCTCCTACAATCAATGAAGTACAGGTTACATTAGTAGAACAACCAGGAATTCAACTGATAGTGGAAAATGAACCAGCAAAAGATCATCTCGAGAAATCCCAATCTCCACTGATCATTGAGATTACCCAATAGGAGTATACTGAGGAAGATATTACTCAACAAACTGAAGATACAACAAAGAAGAACATGGAAAGAGCCATCATTAAGAGTGTACCCCTTGAACCAGCGAAGCAGAAACTACTTGATGATGATGATGAAGATTCAAGTATCTTAGGACCCATTGACATGAACACCTTGAGTGCATCGGAAATGATGAAGATTTCTAATGTTATGCAATCTCAAGCATACAAGAAGTGACTGAAAGAGAAAAGGATTGAAGTAGAAACAATCCAGAATGTAGTAGAAATTTTGTCTGGTTTACTACCGGAAATATTTGTTGCACATCTTCCCACTCTCATCAGTAAACTTGGTCAATTAGTTGCAGATGCATCTGATCAAATCAAATCATTTGAAGATGCTGATCAAATATCTATTGAGAAGAGCCACAAGAAGATATATGGAGATAAACTGGCTAAGAACATTGAAAGTGGCAAAATGGCTTTATCTCATAATGGAAGTCTGTTAAAGAAAGCTATTGAATCTGGAGGAAAGTATCTTGCCTCTACCTCCAATGTTTCTTTCTTTTATTCTGACATTTCTAAGAGCCAAGTTGAAATCAAGCAGGAAATAGAAAGGTTATGCAAAGCATATGTCCCACTCTATGACTCCATTAATGCCTTTAACCAGTCTATAGATGATTTGCATGACAAACTAAACATGAATGATAATGAGAAGGCTAAGAGATTCTAATCTCTAAGAGAGCTCAAGAGTCAGCTCACCTCACAGGTCGACATTCTTCAGAGAGCCTACTCCAATGCAAAATCTATTCTTGCTACTCCTGAAACCTACACGCTAGACTCAATGGAAGAATTATATTCCCAGTTTATGTCTACCTCTGAGTATACTGCTAACATACTGGAATCATGGGAAAACGCTTTATCCCAGATGAAGCAGAATTTCAATGATATTTTTATAAGACTAGCCAATGCATGAACTTTTGTTTAGTTGATAATATATGCATATAGATTTTCTATATATATGTATATATTTTACTTTTTCATTTTGGCACTATTGTCAAAGTTGGAGTAATAATATGTATGTATGTTTTTTTGAAAAAATTGTATTTATGCATGGATTAAGGGGGAGTATTGCATTAAAAAGAAGAATATGAGTACATATGTATATATGTTGTGTATGCACACTTAGTGGTATTGTATTACTCTAAAAAATTTCTAAGTGTTGCCATCAATGCCAAAGGGGGAGATTGTTGGCCTGATGATGATTGTAATGTATTCATCACTTGTTGTCATTGATGAAATACTCTCACACACACATATGATTACAATGACTACCAGTGTAACTTCATTGATTTACACTATTAACCAGTATGTTTAAGGTCTATCTCTAACCGGTACTCTGTATCAACCAGTATGTGCTTAAGAGATAACCTATGGTTACTTTAAGTCGGCATCAAAATGAAGATAAAGATGAAGATGGAGATCAAGAGGAAGATTCCAGGACAATGGTTCACATGTTTTGTTCCAATCGATATTGACTGTTATAACTAGTATCTATTTTTGTGATGAGTTACCAGCAGCGACTTCTTGACGGTCATTTTTGTGATTAGTTATGACTACTTGTTTAGATACACTGCACCTAGGAAATTGTGTTTTGATTTCCTATGGATGACATAAGATTTGAATGTCTATTTAAAGATATCTTAGTGATTCATTTGAAACTAATAGAGAATGATGGTATGCGAATATTGATATGCATAAAGAGTGAAATCTTTTGTTGAAGAGTGATAAGTGTTATG
The DNA here is from genome assembly GCF_030272615.1 of Cryptomeria japonica. NCBI lineage: Eukaryota > Viridiplantae > Streptophyta > Pinopsida > Cupressales > Cupressaceae > Cryptomeria > Cryptomeria japonica. Next base: position 290,795,513 of record NC_081411.1, on the reverse strand, counting down.
ATGAAGAGCAGTGTTGAATGTACTTAGAAGGATCTAATCAAGCAAATATTGTGCTACTTAGAATAGATCAATCCATTCTTGTTGTTTTCTAATCATTACAACAGAATCAAATCCCCTAACCGGGTAAGCTCTAACAAGATTCATTGTGCAAATCCTCTAACAAGGTGATCCATTAGTTTGGATTCCCAAATCCTCCGAAAAGGTTACTCTTAACAAGGTATAAGTTTCTAATCAAGATTGGGATCTCTAACAAGATTCGCTCCTAGCAGAACACTTTGTAAGGCCTTAACTGGTCAGTTATCTATTATTGCAGATAGTTAACTTTTGAGTTCCATCTCACCATGGTTTTTACCTATTTGGGTTTTCCACGTATAAACATGTGTGTTATGGTGGATGTTCTACTTTATGTGGATGTTGTTATTTCATTTTGGATAACATGTATTTTGTTTAACTACTTGGTTAAGTTCATCTATCGATTAGTGTTTGAATTTGTGTTTGTTTTAGTGTCATTGATTCACCCCCTCCTCTTAGTGCTTTTCAAGTCCATCATCTTCAGTTACCCTCCTTTCTTCAAGTTCTTGTCTCATACGGATTGTTAGGGCTTCAAGTTCTCTTCTCAGATTTAGCTTTTTGCCATTCAATTTTTCCATTTCTTCAGCTAATGCATCAATGTTGGCCTCATCTGAAGAACTATTATCTGAGATCTCCAATAGTTTCTCAATCAACTCTCTCCTTTTAACTTGTGAAGCTTTAAATCTGACCATTGGGGTTTCAAGCTCTTCCTTGGTTGTATAGAGCACGCTATCCCTCTCTCTATATCTCATATCCCCCATGGTGGCTTTAGGGTTTCCTTCCAAGCAATTAGGCTTCAAGGAAGTTAGGATCTGATACCAATTCATAGACTTATAAAGCACTGAGAGGGGGGGTGAATTAGTGATAGCAAAAACAATACCACTTCAAATAAAGCGGTAAAAATAGTTAACTAGTTTAGTTAAAACTATGTATGTAATAGGTAACTGACTGGTTAAGGTCTACAAAATGCTCTCCTAGGAGCAAATCTTGTTAAAGATCCCAATGCCCTACTAGGAGCTATACCCTATTAAATTTAGTACCCTGTTAGGAGTAACCTCGATAGAGGATTTCAAAACCCAAACTAATGGATCACCTAGTTAGAGGATTTATACAAAAAGCTTGTTAGAGCTTACCCTGTTATGGGATTTGACTGTTGTAGTGATTAGAAAATAATAGGTAGAGATGATCTAATAATAGCACATCTCATTGGTATATATCCTCTTTAGCTCACTCAAAACTGCATCACCGACTTACTCTGCAATTCGCAACAACTCGAACTTACAACATCAACTATATCTCGCATCATACAAAATAGTTCATCACAATGTCATTATATAGATATTAGATTTCATGTCGGCTCAGGAACTCCATCACAGTTTCCTAGATGTAGTGTATTTGGACAATCTCGCATAACACATCACAGATTACCGCCAAATTTGTCAATTAGGGATAACTCATCACAATCAGTGATAAATCATCACATAATCAATGAAATCGGTTGGAACATTGATACTGGTTAAGAGTTAACCTCTTCAAACATATAAACCGATTGTCCTCCATTCGCTTCCTTGATGTTCTCCATAGTATCTCCAAAATTGGTGTTAATGACAATGACCAAAACTAATGTCATTTCTACATATACCGGTTGTCTACACATACCGGTTAGACTCCTTCAAGCTGGTTGAAATATACTATACAAATGATAGTACCGGTATGAAAACTTAAGACTTACGAATAGTAATGATTTAAGATGACCATTACAATGTGAACATATGTGTGTGTATGTTCCATCAATGACAACACATAAAGTCACCCTTTACAAAAATAATCATCAAGCCAACAACCTAACGATTTCATCTTCGAATTCCAGAATGTCGGTAAACCCTAGATCCTCAATGTTCTTATACTCAGGCTTAATCTTTCCAGAATCTCCCATTAACTCATTCATGTACATGCTCTTGATATCATTGGTTCCCAAATCCTCAATGTAGCAGTGGATGTAGGCTCTTACATCTTCAACATATACAACTCCTTCCGGAACAAGGGAAATTGCGCCAACTAAATCGTCCAGGGTAGCAACATGCGGATATTGCTTTAAAATCAGTCTGGGATAGTCCTTGACCTCAACAACAGTCAGATTTGCAACAAACAAAGGTACAGATGATGATCCTTCTTCCATGATTAAAGATAAATACATGTGAATCGCTATCAGTGAAAGACCCTACAGACCTCTTCTAATCGCTGGTGAAATCTCTGAAGAAGATATCTGATCTCGTTGAATCACCTTAGACTTTCTCTTAATCACTCTTAATCATTCTAAATTCAAGGTGATAAAAATCAAGTAGATTTAACCTTTTAACTTCCAAGAAAAACTCTAATCTGTCATTAATATAAATAACTTCCAGTGGAAGAAACCGGATCTTGATAAAGCATCTCCATGCTGGAGAAGCATCTCCATGCTGAAGAAGCATCTCCAATGTCTAGAACATCTTCCAGAACCTCTTCTCAGGGCATATGCTACATATTCATGAATTTTTCCTACCCCAAAGGTATATGCCTCAGTTGTCAAATGAGCTTCTTGCCAGTGCAGGAGCAACCTCCTTTGTCGGTTGAGTAACCGGTGCATCTACCAATTGTTCTTCTGACTTCCTAACCCATCTCTAGGTATGATCTTTCTAGATTTCATTAACCTTTTCTATCCCTTTCTCATTTGATCCTCCATTACCAACCGGTGGATTTCTGCTTCTACATAATTTAGTAATATGTCTAGCCTCATTACATGCATAACATGTAACATTGTTCTTTTGAATTGCTTTGCTGAAATTGGTATAATTTCTATACCTACACTAATTAGCCATATGTCCAAATTTTCCACATGCAGAACATTTAACATTCATTCTGCAATCTTATATCTTATGTCCATACTTATTACATTTAGATCATTCACCCAGAGCAGAATTAGGATTCTGATTTTCTCTATTTCTACATTGCCTAGCCATGTGATCAAATTTATTACAAACAAAGAATCTACCATTAAATTTATAAGCATTAAACTTCCTTACCGGTGCCTTATGGTTTTGATCTTCATTAGCAGTATCATAACTCTGTTCTCCTGACTTGGCTTTTGACATTGTTCTCATGACCATGTTCTCCTGACTCAGTTTCTAACACTATTCCTAGTGCATCTTTCTCTTCATCATCCTAATTTTGCAAAATTTCCTTCCTCCTAGCTTGAACATATGATAGCCTCTCCTATAGGACAAGAATGAATTCCTGAGTAGAATTTGGTTCATCTTGTAACTTCAAGTTTTTCATCCTTTCAGCATCATAATCTTCAAGTGCTACCTCAAGTTTCTTTTCCAAACTCATATCCATGGATTCCGGATTCAGGATCTTCCTCAAGTTGTTAAACTTTCTCCGAGGCAGAAGGCTCTAATACCAATTGTTGGAATCCAAGAACACTGAGAGGGGGGGTGAATCAGTATTCTATTAGAATGATTAATTTTAACTTTATTAAAACATGCATACACCAACCGGTATACCGATACATACAGAATTGAAAGAAGTAAAGGAACCAATAAGCCAATCACTTAAATGAATACCATAACACACAAAATTATACATGAAAAACCTCAAAGAGGAAAAACCACAGTAGGATTTGTGACCCACAATATCAATTCACTGGCCATATGAAGAGATATTGCAAAATATAGGGGCCTGCACTTGCAGGAAGGCTTATAGCCTAGAGCACACTGCTCAATCACAGAAGGAGCCTTACTAACTACGTACAAATCCAAACTACAATCCAGAGAAATGATTGAACTGCAAAGATAGCATCTTTTATGTCATAATATAGTTCTAGTTAAACTCTGTTTGTTTCAGTTTGAAACCCTAAACCCTTTACCAGAATACCCCTTTACATAAATATCCTCATATACATGACTTCTATCATATGTTTCCCATTACATAACATTAACGTATTCTCCTATCAATTCCTTACACAAAATGATCCAACCAACTGACCTATATGCCCTTTACAATTCATCATGCCTTATGTTGGCTATATAACATAAATACATGAATATCAAAAACAATTGTTGATGCTAGATTCAAAAGATATCAGTCTCCAATACTGATAACCTGATTCTAAACCATGTCGGCCTGTATTGTTGGTAACCAAAGAAACCCTTCCAACTTGTCAGTGTCGATGAAGTGTCTGTCGGTACACAACTATACCAAAATATGAAGCCAGAAGAAGTTGCCATGTTGCCATCAATGACAACATAGTGAAACCAACCAATTGAGTGTCAATTACCAACAGTTAGTCCCTTCCTTCATGTTTTTGATAATGTTTTTCATATCCTAGATTTCCTTGATGATATCTTGTTGTGGATTTTGGACATGATGAATTTTTCTTGCCCCTAATATCGGTTAAGTCATGGAAGGTGTGCCACCACCACTAATGTATTGATATTATGAAGAAGAGGGGATGTCAGATGTGATGACTGATGTCATGGGGACTTGGCTAATAATTGGTTGCAACCCACAAATTGTTGTCATAGGAGGAAGCAAATCTTGGATAAAATAATTGTTGAGAGGAATGGAGGATTGTAGAATAGAGACATATGGTTGGGTAGAAGAAGATGGCATAGAAGCATGTTGGATAATAGATGAGATCGGATTGGATATTGGCATGGATATTAAGGAATAAGGTGGGATGGAGACCATGGGGATGGATGTCGTGAGCACTATTGATTGGGGTTGGATGATGGTCGGGGGTACAATTGGATGAGTTTATAGAATAGGTGTGACGATGTGAGTAGGAGAAAGGTCTCCCTGTGGTTGTTGATCAAGAATGGATCTATCAAAATCAGGGTGAAGGTGAGCTCCATTTTCAATGAGAGTCTTTAGAAGACCACTAGGATTATGTTGGATGATTTTCTCTATCATTTCTTGATTGTAAAAGTCTTCTAGGAATTTTTTCACTTCTGGAGAGAGGTCATCTTGATCGACCATGTTAGGGTCCCCTTGTGGTTAGGGATATTGGATGTTGGGTTGCACACTTTGTGTAAGATATTGTGTAGAGTCTTGATATAGGACTCTAATGTTTGGCATGCCTTATTGTTGTTCGGCCATCTTTTTCTTTTGGGATTGAATTGTGACCATACAAGAATAACCTTAGAAATATTGATTGGAAGAAAAAGGCTTGATGAAAGGACTTAGCAAAAATTTTGAATTCTGTATTTGATTTGGATTTGATGAAATTGGATTGATTGATGGGGTCCTTGGATTAGGACACGAATTTGATTAAGATTGCATCTTAGTCCTTGGATGAGGATTTTAGGTTGGGGGGATGTTGATGAAACCACAAGCAAGGTAATGACCAAGCTGGGTAAAATTTAGACCTAAGGATAATGATAAAAGTCTTTTTTCTACTAAGGATTGACTAATGATCCCAAGCAAAATAAAGAAGTAGGATAAGAGTCTTGATCGACTCAAAGGATGAGTCAAAGGTACTTGAGGGGGGATTATTCCCTAAGTACAAAGGCCAAATGATTAATTGATTAAAGATGAGGTCTAAATAAAACTTCACAAGGCATAAAACCTTAACGTGAGGTTGATTTGATTAAATGATGATTGATTGAGGATGCTTGATTAAGGATTGATTTGATCAAAGATGATTGATTAAAGATTGATTGATGTGCTAACTCCTTAGAAAAGGTTGATGATGACAGATCAAAGAAGGGCGATGGTGATGACTAGAAGAACTGGATGACTAGATTATCCTTAGTATGGACATGACTTAATAAGTGATGGGTTCAGATGACAAATTGTATGAAGGGATGCGACCAACCTGATTTGACGATAGTTGGTATTGAAAGACAAGTTGGATCCTTGGTGTAGAGATCAGACTCTTAGTTCGTCACTAGCATCAAACTCATTGCTATGAATATTAATATAATCGTGATATTGGTGCAAGAAGGTCATATGCTTGAGCAAGAGTTTATGATTGGTATACCAAAATTTTCGACGTCTAATGAGTTGTACTTTTGTGACCTTCTTGATTAGATGGTGAATTGACTTCTTGGGATTCTTGTACAAGGCTTCTGAAACATGAGGTGCATGGAATTCTAACACATTTTGGACTTGTTGGAAAATTTGGACTTAATTGTGACTTGGACTTGATTAGGGTTGGTTCAAAATTTTGACTAGGATATGACTAGGATAAACTAGGACATGACTTGGATATGATTAAGATATGAATTGGAGTAGACTTGACTTGGATTAGGATGTTGACTTAGATACACAAATTCTACTCTTGGCAAGAAGACATAGCAAACACATTAGTCATGGGTTCAAACAGAGACATCATGCACAACATGCTACCTTAGGAAGTTGGTTGAGGAGGAAAACCTTTGCTTGTTGACTTAGGTACACACCCAATAGCTAATCAGAATACGGTTGCTAAGTCTCATGCAATGTATTTTCAACATTGTATTAGCCAACTCCAAATGCTAATGGGGGAATGAAATGGAAAATCTCTTGTTAGGGTTTCAAGCAGATCCGAAGCAAATATGAACTAACAATTATATGCAGATTTAAATACAAAAGATAAAGAAATAAAACAAGACATAGATAACACATATATTTAATGTGGTTCACCCAGGATGGGTTACATCCACCATACACAGTCGTCCAATCTTTCTTATTATCCAGCAAAAAGACAGTACATCAACCTTACAATGCCTTAAGCATCTCAAGCGCATATAACATGCATTTTTAGGGCAACAAACAAAGTCGACCTTTTTAGGGTTTTATTACAATGTTGGTTTTCATCAACAAAAAAATGGCAAAAAAAAAATTTCTCAGGGGCTACCACCCCTGAACCCCCGTAGCGAGCTTCGCCCACTTTGGGGGCTGTCGCCCCCAAACCCCCATAGCGTGATTCGCCCGCTTTCCTAGGGCTAGGCCCAGCCCCAGACCCTGGTGAGAATACGTGCTGAGTGTATAGTACTTTGCTGATCAGTCACCACATATCAACAATCTCCCACTTGGAGACTGATCAGGCTCCACACTAAACAATCTCTCACTTGGAGACTAATACTAGATGACACCACTGTACTTGCAGCATCCGCTGGATAAAACACTAGGACTCGAGTGGTATAAATTCACAATTATCAATCAAGAAGACCAACAGAAACTGATGAAGAAATCAGCTTCTCCTGTGGAACTACCTTCATGAACATATCGGTAGGATTCTCACTTGTGTGAATCTTCTCAAGCCATAGCTGACCCTCCTCCAAAACAGTCCGGATGAAGTGGTACTTGAGCTGAATGTGCTTTATCCTTGAATGAAAAGCAGAGTTCTTCGCAAGATGAATGGCACTCTAGCTATCAGTATACAATGGGCTATCCTCTTGTGTCTGACCCAATTCCTCCAGAAAACATTGCAACCAAATCATCTCCTTGCTGGCTTCTGTAGCAGCAACATACTCAGCTTCAGTGGTTGAAAGTGCAACAACCTTTTGCAGCCTAGAAATCCAACTGACTGCAGTTCCCCCTATAGTAAAAACATACCTTGTAGTACTCCTCTGTGAATCAATATCACCTACCAGATCAGAGTCAACAAATCCACTCACAGCAGCATTAGATCCTTTGAAACATAATGCCTTCGTAGTAGTTCCTTTCAAATATCGAAGAATCCATTTCACAGCATTCCAATGTTCCATACCCAAATTACTCATAAACCTGCTCACAACTCCCACTGCATGTGCAATGTTTGTCCTTGTGCATACCATTACATACATCAGACTGCCAACAGCTGATGAATATAGGATGTTAAATATTTTATTTACCTCTTCCTGTGCCTTTGGACACATCTCCTTAGTCAATTTGAAATGACTAGCCAAAGGTGTACTAACTGCTTTTGCATCCTGCATGTTAAATCTTTTCAACACCTTCTTTATATACTCACTTTGGGAAAAATTCAAGGTTCTATTTTTCCTGTCTCGTGTAATCCTCATACCGAGAATTTGCTTAGTTGCACCCAAATCCTTCATAGTGAATGACCTAGCTAATTTCTGTTTAAGATCATTTATATGTTGCATGTTAGACCCAGCAACAAGCATGTCATCAACATAAAGCAATAGGATAATATAACTACCATTATCAAATCTCTTAAAATATACACAATGATAAGAATGACATCTATGATAACCATGTTCAGCCATGAAACTATCAAATTTTAAATACCATTGTCGGGGTGCTTGCTTTAGGCCATACAGACTTTTCTTCAACCTGCACACCAAGTTCTCCTTACCTTTGACCTCATATCCCTATAGTTGCAACATGTAAATTTCCTCGTCCAAATCTCCATGGAGAAAAGTTGTTTTGACATCTAATTGTTCAACATGTAAATCATCTGCAGCCACAAGACTAAGTACATTTTTAATTGAATTCATTTTTACAACTGGAGAAAATATTTCATCATAATCTATACCCTTTTTCTATGCAAAACCTTTTACCACAAGTCTGGCCTTATATCTTTTCTGACCTCCTTCCTCCTCCTTCAGCCGATAAACCCATTTGTTAGGCAAGGCTTTTTTTTCTGCAAGTAAAGTGACTAAGTCCCAAGTCTTATTTTTCATCAAGTAGTCCATCTCCTCTTTCATGCCTAGCTCCCACTGTTGTTTAGCATCCACCTGCATTGCTTCTTCATATTCTTCTGGTTCACTAGAATCAGTTAATAAAATAGAATACAAAGAAGGAGAAAATATTTCAGAGGGTCTACTTGACCTCGTAGAACATCTAACACTTGTAGGAGTTTGTGGGACAATCTATTGTTGTTGAACATTAGGTACCTTTGGCATTTCATTTTTTAGGAATCTCATCCAACACCACATATTCTTGTTTGTCCTATTCATGCTTCTTTTCCTGCATCTATTCTTTATACATAACCTTCTCATTGAATATAACATCTCTACTTCTAATTATTTTCTTATTTTCAAAATCCCATGACCGATAGCCATATTCATCTATCCCATATCCAATGAAGGTACATTTCTGAGATTTAGCATCAAGCTTCATTTTGTTTTCTTTATCAACATGGACAAAAGCTTCACAACCAAAATTTTAAAAAAAAGAATAATTTACCTTTTTACAAGTCCATGCCTCCTCTGGAATACCACCATCCAAAGGGGTTGAAGGTCCTCTATTTATTAAATAGACAACAGTATGTACAGCATCTGCCCAAAAATGTAAGGGCAATCCAGCATGCAATCTCATGCTCCTCGCGCGTTCCATGATAGTCTTATTCATTCTCTCTGACACACCATTTTCTTATGGAGTTCATGGAACTGTCTTCTACTTTCGAATCTCATTTAAGGAGCAGTAATCTTCAAATGCTTTGCTACAATACTCACCTCCATTATCTGATCTGAGACACTTCAACTTTTTTCCTATCTCATTCTCAACCAAAGCTTTCCATTTCTTAAAAGTTTCAAAAACATCTGATTTTTGTTTTAGGAAATATACCCATGTTTTTCTAGTTGAGTCATCAATAAAAATAACATAATAATAAGAGCCACCAAGAGATGATACCTGAGCTGGTCCCCATACATCTGAATGTACAAGCTCTAACTTCTCACTTTTTTTCTCTTTCCCAACCTTGAGAAATGTGACTCTTTTTTGTTTACCATAAACATAGTTTTCACAGAACTCTAAATCAATCTTCTTTAGTCCTGGCAATAAATATTTGGAGTGTAAGTTTTTTCATCCCTTTCTCACTCATGTGCCCAAGCCTATGGTGCCACATTATCGAATTTGTTCTTGCAACATCTATTGTTGTTGTCCCTGCAGTAACTTTATCTGTAGCAGCTAGGGTGGAGTAAGTGTTACCTGTACACATATATAATGTGCCTACCTTCACACCTTTAGCTATTACTAATGATCCTTTAGTGACCTTCCACATACTGTCTGAGAAGGTAACTATGCAACCTTCACTACCTAGTTGCCCTGCAGAAATTAAATTTCTTCTTAAATTAGGAACATGTCTTACCTCCTGCAGAAACCAGTCATTTCCATTCTGCAACTTGGTCTTTATCTTTCCTTTTCCAACAATTTGGCAAGGCTCATCATCACCCAAATATACCTGTCCAAAACCACCTTGAACATAATCTAGAAAATATTTTCTATGAGGTGTAGCATGAAATGAAGCCCCAGAATCTATTACCCAAGAATCATTAACATTACCCAAACATAAGATTAAAGCATCCTGTAAAGTATTACTTGCAATATTAGCTTCCTTACAGCCATTTTCATTTTTGTCTCCTTCTTTGTTTTTCCGAGACCAACAGTCTTTCTTTAGATGACCAGGCTTTCCATAGTACCAGCAATCTTTCTTTCCTCTAGATTGAGAGCGTCCTTTCTTTGACTTCCCTCGTGAGTTCTCATTCCTAGGGCCTTTTACTCTTTCCTTTGATCTTCCTTTGTTCTCCACATTCAAAACACTACCTGATGATGTTGGAGTCTCACCTGTGCTTTTCCTTCGCATTTCCTTGCTTAGGATAACACCAACAATATCATCAAATACCAAAGTATTTTTACCAGAGACAGAGTTACTTACAGCCATAACCAAGCTATTCCAACTTTCTGGCAAAGAACATAAAATCAAGAGAGCCCTAACCTCTTCTGCAAAAGTAATTTTTATCAAAGACAATTGACTGGTAATTGTATTAAATTCATTTAAGTGCTCCACTACAGATCCTCCCTCACTCATTTTCAAATTAAATAGACCCTTCATAAGAATTATCTTATTCGAAGCCGAGGGTTTCTCATACAACTTATCCAATATCACCATGAAATCTATAGTCATTTTTGCTTCTATTATATTGAATGCTACAGATGGTGCAAGGCACAATCGAATGGATCCCAGTGCCTTTCTATCTAAAATGTCCCACTCTTCATCTAACATTGTGATCGCTTTCTTTGCCTTTCCTTCCAATGGCCGCCACAAATCCTTTTGATACAAGTAATCCTCCATCTGCATTTTCCATAACTGATAATTCTGGTCGTTAAACTTTTCGACATTGAATTTGGAATCCTCCATTGCTCCCACTCAAATCTGAAAGTCCTGCCAATTTATAGAAAACCTCGCTCTAATACCAATTGTTAGGGTTTCAAGCAGATCTGAAGCAAATATGAACTAACAATTATATGTATATTTAAATACAAAAGATAAAGAAATAAAATAGGACACAGATAACACAGAGATTTAACATGGTTCACGCAGAATGGGTTACGTCCACCATACACAGCCGTCCAATCTTTCTTATTATCTCGCAAAAAGATAGTACATCAACCTTACAATGCCTCAAGCATCTCAGCCGCTTATAACATGCATTTTTAGGGCAACAAACAAAGTCAGCCTTTTTAGGGTTTTATTACAATGTCGGTTTTCATCAACAAAAAAATGGCAAAAAAAATAATTCTCGGGGGCTACCACCCCCGAAACCCCATAGCGAGCTTCGCCCACTTTGGGGGCCATCGCCCCCAAACCCCCGCAGTGGGCTTCGCCTAATTTCCCAAGGCTTGACCTAGCCTCAAACCCTAGAGAGAATGCGTGCTGAGTGTACAATACTTTGTTGATCAGTCACCACATATCAACATCTCTTAGGGGAGTTACTATCTCCCTTGCACAAAGATTATCCACCTTTCGGAGGTGAAACGGGTGGCTTCTATTCCTAAGGCTCTTAGTAAGTATTTTCATTCAAATAATACCCCTTGTATTCATGCAAGAGCGATCGAGGCCTATAGCCCTACAAAGTATCGATCAAGATATAGTCATGCAAGCATGATTGAGACCTAAAGGCCCTACAAAATGCCCAATATGAGAGTGAACTCTCAAATATCTCCTTCCTTCGAGATTTTCATCCCAGAAGGCCTATTTATTATAGTGAGTTGGAATGATTGGGTTTTAGTTTTACTCTCTTGGTTCATTCCTCTCTCACCAAATCGGGAGGGCATGCCCGCTAAGGGTATGCACACAACAAACTAGAAAAGATTCCAGGGTCTAGATTTATGATTGTCTATGTAGACAAGAGCATACTCTCATACCTATACACTTCTCCCAAACACATCAAGCAAGTTGTTCTTTTACCCCTAATTAGATCTACGTGCCTAAGAAAATAATTGAAATGAAAACACCATGTTTTCTTGTATCTCCTTAGGAAATCAGCAAAACCAATGGATTAGTAGTTTAGGATTGTGTCTTGGACCACTCGAAAAGATCCTGCAAAACTCAAAATTTTGATTAAAAGACAAAGGTCTGCAGAAACAATGCTCACGCTATTCTGCAGACAACTGTGCTAAAGTGCATGCACAAACACTGAAACACCTACGTACATGCTGCAGTCGGGGCCAAAAATAGAAAAGTATGAAAAATTCAAAAAATGCAGAATATACCTAAGGCGGACGCATTGCTCTGATGCGAGTTGCGTCAAAACATGTGTGCTCGCACTGAAACAGGTTAGTAGAAACAAAACAAAAATTTGAAATTTAAAAATTCAAAAAAGAGAGAGATTCTAACAAAGTGCCCATGCTATTTGCAGAGAGCTCATGCTTAAGCAACACTTCTAAAATAAAACAAAGGATTAGGTACAAAAGACTAACTAATTTTTTTGATTTTTTTTTATTTTTCCCTTTTTAGCACCTATTTTTAATCACTAACTATAGAACAAAAACAAAATGTGGAAGAATAGAAGAGAGAAAAATGGATGAGATAATGTTATAGGTGAGTGCGATGTTCCCACATCACTCGTGCCAATTTGCAGACCTGCAAAAGGGTGGGTTAAAAATTTTAAATTTAAATC